>NC_021167.2:23587868-23597652 GCF_000331145.2 Cicer arietinum
ATTTCAATTTGTTTAACATCCAAAGACTTGAGTTATTCTAATTATAATTTAAAATTCTTACAGTGTTCATTGCATCGTAAATTTTTAAGATAGCATATACTGCATTTATATATACATGCCTACAATTTAAAATTTACATCTTAAATAATCTAATTCTATTTGTGTAGCCGATAGCTTTGTTACTTTCCTTTCAATACGTATCGTATATTGTTAGAGTATTGTAATATCAAAATCATACATACACTATATTTATTTAGTAATATATAATTAAGTTATTTTTCATTTATTTTAAATAACATGTCTGTTTATATTTATATAATCATAAGCATATATAGTATTAAATATATTTTTGAGTTGTATTACAAATAGTAGATGATTTATTAATTAATTTATTTATTTAATTATATTTAGTGAGTAATTTATTTGTATTTGGTGGTTGTGTGGCTATAATTCTCTAACGGATTATTAGAGACGAAGAAATGACTCGTTAGCATACCCGATTCATTGGACGAAATCTTCAATCGAGGTTAGGGGTGAGATGAGGTTCGATTTTATGAGTATAAAATAACGTGAGATGAACGGGAATACTGAAATTCTCAGATGTTCATTCGGGACTTACTACGTACGGTTGTGTCCTATTGAGTAATAATAATTAATTAATAATATATGAGTGGTAATAGTGACGACTAAAATATAATTTAGAAACTTATAAAATTGTTGTGAATTAATTTATATTAAGATTGCGTGTTATTTGATTTTATGAAATCTATATTAATTGTTATTGTATGAATGATATGTATTTGAGTCTGATATTACTTGAAAGTGCACCTAATTGATTCCTTACTATGTGATTGATGAGACTAGACTGTGTATTTGTGAGTAGTGTAAACCAAAATATTGGGATTTTATTGTGATTGAATGATGTACATATATAACGATAAATATTGTGATGTCAAACTGAAACTTATTGAGTTGTAATTTTGGAGTTAAGACTATTTTGTCATTATATAGGGAGGGTCTGACAAACCTAGTGATTTGGGGAAGTACAACTGAATGAGACTGATCGTGCAGGGCTACAGTCGAACTGTAAGGTAAGACTGATAAACCTTGAGGGTACATCTAGTGGGGAATTCCTAAGTGGATTAGTGGGTTATTCCCTAAGGCCGGGAGCTACCGTGCAACACAAGAGTACCCCGGTCGTCGCGTATATGTGTCTCGGGTTGAGTTGAGGGGATCTATGAGGACTTGGCCATTCATGAATAGTCTGTCCACTCTTGTAGTGGCATAGCATCAGACCTCATAACCAAGTACTTCAGAGTAGAATGGTACCAAATGATGAAGTATAGAGTATAGGACATGCATAGCATTTCATCCTTGTGACTGTCTTATTGTGATTGAATTTGATGCACCGTCGATATTATACACTTGAATGCTTCTGAGGTTGTGATAATTTGATTGCTTGCGTGTTCTCCTCATGTATTTTATATTGTGACATAATTTCGAAACTCTCCCTTCGTTGTTTGTGTTTGGCGTTTGCGATAGACGCAGACGAGCTGCAAGCTGCAGGTGAAGACTAATACTCTTGAAGTGTAGGAAGCAGTCTTATCTTGAAGACCTTTACTATCTATCTTTTGTTAATGTTATTTTGAACGTATTTTATTTTTGGGGATTCCCTCTCTGATAGTGACATCGGGTTATGACTATATTTACATTTATCATTAAACTTATGTATGTGGATTGTTGTGATATGTTCACGATTACATGATACTCTTTACCTTAAAAAAAATATTTGAAAATTTATATTTATTTATTTATTTAAAAAGAATTTCCTTGTTTCGAAAATAAGGAAATTATAATTTTTTTTTCTTGGGGTTTAAGGTGTCACACTTAAACCATTTTCCCCGAATCACACCTAACCCTTTACTAACTTCATGCAAATCAGACCATCACGATATCCCTTTACCCCTCTAAAAAATAAGGGACCTCCCACACCCGTATATTTGTTAAGCAACATCTTAACCCATAAACCCTATCTCTTTGATTTTCCAATCTCCACTACCACTTATCCAACAGAGCCATATTACATATTTTTAAACCTTTTTAACCCCAACCCAATCTTTTCTTTAGGAATTCTTATTTTCTCTCATTTCACCTAATGAATTCTCCAACCATCCTCACTCCCACTCCTCAAAAGATTTACACAAATATTCAAGTTTTGAAATAGTACCTAAAGGGAGCTTTGAAGAAAGACATGTAATAAACCGACAAAGCTGACAAGAAAATTTTGTGAAGCACAAGACGACCACCCAAAGACAAATTACTACTTTTCCAAGTCGAAAGCCTCTGATGAACTTTATTTATCCCCAATTGCTAACCCTTAAAAACTTGAACAGAGTATTACCGATTATACAGTGAAGCATATTTTCTTCATCAATCATCCAATTTGACATCACATTGACACCTACAAGTAAACTCTTATGGAAATTCACCTTCAAACCTGAAACTAGATGAAACAAAATAAGGGTGGATCGCTGTAATATTAGCCAAGAAAAGAGTGTTGTCCGTAAATTGCAAATGGGTCACCTGAAATTATGAGTTAGTTCCATCATTTTCATATTTAAATAAGTTCAAAATTTATCGTAACATTCAAGCCTTCAACTACCAACCAGAATAATAAAAGAGACAAATGATCATATTGTCAAAGACCACATATCAAAGAGAATTCTTCTAAAGGACTACCATTAACCCAGACGCTTGTCCAAAGATGACACAAGCCATTATCAACTTTACCCAAACTCCTGGGAATTTCGTTTTGGACATTCTCCTCCAAGTACGACCACTCCACTAAATTATACGTTTTTTAAAATAAATTTTAAACAAAATCAACTAATTTTTCACCCACCTTCTCATTTGTAATAAGATTTCCGTCAAGAATCTGTTGACGGAATCATACTTAGGGAGTCTAACCCATTAGCTCCCAACTTAGCAAGGATATTAACATAAACTTTATCTTCTCTAATAAGATAGTGAACACTTTGCATCCCAATCCTTTCCGAAATGCTTGCAAATTGTTCCCAATAGATTAGTTTCCAATTCACTCGTTGTTTTAAAAAAGAATAGAAAATTATGATTTAATTATTTTACTATAATTGATTTATTTGAATTTGATAAAGGAATATTTAATGTATTTACTCCAAAATTGATGTGAAGCAAAGAGCTATTAGGAGCCCGCAATCGTACAGTATTCTTTAGAATGAAATTTATGCAATAATCAATAGTTTATATTATATGTAATGACAATATATCTAAATTACCTTTTTCTCATCTAATTTTTTTATTTTTTATTTTCAATGCTTCTATTGATTAATGATAGAGGATAATTTAGACAAAAGAATATAGTTATATATTGTGATTGTATAGATTAAATATGGTAAAATAATTTAATATATGTAATTTAGTCTATTTTTGTTCATAATTTAATCCACATGTAGTATCATTTTTCATTTTAGATTATTGGTGAAACATTAATTACGTTTTTTCACTAATATATGGTAGTATTATTTTTGTATCTAGTAATGGATTGAGCTTAAAAGGTCTCACCCAAATATATTATGGATCAAATACAGAAGAAATGTAACGCTAGTGGAGCAAATAGGTCCAATGTTAATGTTCAATCAAGTAAAGTCCTCACGTGATGACATCAGTGTCTAACCTCCAATGTCATCTCTTAAGCCGCATGAATACAAAAACAAAGAATCTAGAGGCATCGACATGTTCCCAATATCCCCACACATTGCAAATTGAGTTAATCCATATTGTGCTTATCACCTATATCAGTATAGAGTTACATCGTAGATCGCAATTAATCTAGATAGTTATGATCACTATACTTGTACTATGAGATGCATATGACTCTAATCTGATACATTTACCTCGACAAAAAAAGTCTAGGTGACAGCGACAAAAGACTATATTGTGAATACAACAAAATACATGGACCCTCCACCGAAGATTGTTAGGGACTAAAGTTCTAGATAAAAAAAAATAATACCACTACATATATAAATATGTAGACATGAAAATCCATGTGGAAGATACGACAAACGCCAATTTATGCAAAAGGATCATCCTAGATCTTAGATATTCCAAACACACCCAAATCAATGCGAAGGTCAAATCAGCCAATAAAATCATCGTCAATGGGTGCAATCTAGTAAAGTCCTAACACATCGTGGATTGCAGTTAAACCATATAGTTTCTACACTACGTAAAAAATAGGATTTTACAGCGTATTTTTTAATCCATTTACTGCATTTTTTCAAAAAAAAAAAAAAAAAACACTGTGGAATCGAGCGCTGTAAAAGATACAAGCGTTTTAAAAAAGCGCTATAAAACATGTAGATATAACGCGCGCTTGATATGCATATTTTACAGCGTTTTTTCAAAAAAATTACATTTTACATTTTATAGCACATTTTACATTTTACAGCTATCACCTATCTTAGTATACGATTACACCTTTGATAACAAAAATTCCACTATGACCTTAAGAGTCATCTCAACAATAATAGTAATAGACTATAACAAATATGAGTCCAACCATCTATAAATAGGAGATTCTCCACCTAGGTATCACACATCTTATTCATCAGTCATTATACTTATTTACTACTCACACCGTGTCTTACTTTGGCATAAAAATATCTTTACAAGTAAACCCCCTATTTGGAGCACGAGCTTGCAAGAATAAGCAGGTTAGATAGAAGCATCTCAACACTAACTTTGGAGCCACATCATTGCCACATGTTATCCACCTTGTGATTTCATATAAGAACATATGTCTCAATGTTAATAACCACTCAACTAACTATTACGGATAACGGTACTTAATTTATGAAGTTAATTTTATCAATGAAACTGATACATTCAATGATATTCTTATAAATTGTGCATTATTCAAATGAGACATTTAATATAAGACAAATGTATATATTATTTATTTAGTTTGTAATATGTTATTTGATAGTACATAAATATGTAGTTATGTATGGTGAAAACTGAATCAATTAAATTGAAATCTTGACGTCCGTAAGATCTATCTCAACTAATAAATGTCGATATTGTTAGGATGAGCATCATGTCACGGATTCAAATTTGTGACCTCACATATATGTGTATATTGTAAGTAGTGTTACCATCCGTCATACTGACAAAAATATCCAAATCAGAACAAATGCATGCATATTATTCAATCTCTCGATTAAATGATTTTTTTCTTTTAAAATTGATGAAAACTAAACCTTGAACACTCTTAAAAGGGATGGCAATAGGTAGGTACTATAGTACCCATACGCTTTACCCGTGACCTGAAAAAATACAACTCGGGTTCATACTCTCGTAGGTACCAATCTTAAACCCTCGTATGTGTATCCTCTAGATACCTAAGTATGCATACTTGTATCTGTTAACCACGTTTGAATTAAAATAAAGTGTTAAATCATAAACTATCAAATCATTTTTAAATAGTTAAAAAAATATTCAAAGTTCTATAATATTAAAATCATGAAATCAATAAAATAAAGTATTTAAATTATCTAAACTATATTGAATCAGGTAAATATTACTTTGATTTAGTGATAATAATATAAACAAAAAAAATTAATTACTAAACTAAAAACAAATTTAATTGAATAAAAACAAAACAAAATTTAGAAACCAATTACCATCTGTAATGAAATTAAATATTATGTCTAAGTTATAAAATATTTTGATTCACGTAAAAAATTTAAAAGAAATTGACTAACTTTTGTTGTAATGTTATTTGTATGCTTAGATTGGTAGACTAAATAATATTAATCATGATAAAGTTTATATCTTTGTCGATATTTTTGTATATATATATACACATAAATATTTTTATATAATAATAATAATATAAATAAAATTAATATATATGTTATGCGAATGTAAAGTTATCCTACATCCATACTTGCTCATTTATTTTCATGAAATTAACCGTATCTTATGCAATGGTACGAAATTTATTACGAATAAAATATAGAGATACCCTTAATGATAAGGTCAAATAAAATAAGCCCTTGAAGTCAAAATAATGGCCTTATTAATTAACAAGAAGCACATGAAAATTTAAAGGGGGTTGCTGAATCAGACTTTTTTATTATTATACCACTAAAATAAAAATTAAATACTACAATACTACTCTTTTCAAATTATATATTAAAGTACCATTCTTTTTCAACTTTATATTCCTTCCTCTTAGAAATCGGTCCTTGCCCCTAAACTTTCTCAACTATCTTTTTTTTGTTTTTAGAGAAGGAAGGGAAATCGGTTTCCTCAATACCGATTTCTCAACTAAAAATTTGTTTTTTTGTTTTTTTTTCTAATTATTAAATTTATTTTATTATTTATAAATTATTTTTATTAGTGGTACTATTTAATAGGCACATATATAGGAAATTTGATCAATTAATAAAGCCAAGTTCATCCGCTGAGAAATAATGCAACACATTATTTTTCGTTAACATCTTTCATAATAATAAATATATATTTTATTAATCAATAATTATTATTTTAATTAAATAATTAATTTAAGTTTCATTTATTATTAATTTAATTAATTATTATTTAATTTAATTAATTAGTTTAATCTAATTAATAATTAATTTAATTTTCATTTATTATTTAATTATGTAATTAATATTTTAATTCAATAAATAAATACAATGTTAATTTTATATTTTATAATTATTAAAAAAAATTAATTAAATGGACTCCATAAAATAACAATATTTAATTTAATATTATAATTAAACATACAAATACCAAATTAACTAATTTTATTACAATGAACTAATTTCTATTAGGAGCATCAGTACGATAAGGGCATTTATTCTTGCTATGTCCCTCGTTCCGACACAAACCACATCTCTTAGGGTGTGTTTTTCTCTCGTTGATCCATTTCAGTATGAATACGAGTAGACTGTGGACGACCTTTTGGATCTCTTCTCATGGCTGGATTGTGGCATAACTCTATTCCATTGTATTCTGGCCAATATGATTGAAGATGAATTGCTGGGAACTCTTCTTTGTAAACGTCAAAGATACATTGCAATGTATACTTAGAAGACACATGCATCATGTAGTCACAGTGAATAAACGAACAAGCGGCAATGACATGTGAACAATCGCACCATCTTTTGTCGAGATCTACCTTGAATGTCCCTACAGGATGACCACTTGGTGGACGAACCAACTCCTTAACTGTAAATATACTATGAGCTCGATTGTGAATAACAACTTCATGGGAATTTGACATTGCTCGTTCCTTGTTAAGATTTTGAATGATTGTATTTGAGTAAATCAAACCTGATGTCATCATTGCTTGGGCCTGTGTCCCTCTTTCTTCAAATTTTGCAGTCACTCTATAGTATGTTGCTTGCACTAAAGAACTGATTGGAAGATTGCGTTTCCCCTTTAATACATTGTTCATGCACTCAGAAAGGTTAGTTGTCATGTGTCCCTAACGTCTACCTTCATCATATGCTTGTAGCCATTGCTCCTTTGGAATATCGTCGAGCCATTTCACTGCATCTTGACTCCAATCACTGATTTGTCTTCTAAAGTATGTGATGCTTGGTTGAGTCATAGCGTATCCTGAATGAACAAAAGTTGATGTTGTTTAGACAATTTGAAAACAAAATTATAAAGAAAAAATATGTGTGAGATATATATATATATAAAAAATACTAACCCATGTTGGTTACAAGATCTTTCATTAGCCCATTTTTGAAGGTCCTTATGAAGTTTTGTGATATATGTCGAACGCAAAAGACATGATGCCAATTGTTGTTTACACGCCTAACAACACTTTTAATCGACTCATGTCTATCTGAAATCAAGCAGAGGTTGGGTTGAGGTGTGACAAACATTCGTAGACGACTGAGGAAGAAAAACCAACCATCTGATGTTTCACCCTCAACAATGGCGTATGCTATAGGAATGGTATGACCATTACCATCCTGAGCGATTGCCATTAGTAAGGTCCCACGATACTTCCCATATAACCATGTTCCATCAACTGAAACAACTGGTTTACAATGATCAAACCATCTGATACATGGTTGGAAACTCCAAAAGAGACGATGAAAGACAGCTTTGCTTGGAACTCGTTGGCCATCCTCAATAAAGGGTCCCACTTCAATATCGGTAACAGTTCCTAGAAGATAATGTTTAAAAGCTAGAATCCACCTTGGAAGCTGTTTATATGATTCCTCCCAATTGCCGTATATTCTCTCAATGGCCTTTTGTTTTGCAATCCATGTCTTTCTATAAGTAGTGGTATATGTGTGTTAAGGTCAATATCATGGGTGGATGTTGATGGGTGTTGTGACGATGAGGCTATGGACTGATGGTGGATTTGTGTTTCAATAAAAGGGTATGAACATGGAATGGAGTTGGGATATGAAGAAGGTAAACTTACTTGTGTGTCGTCTCTAGGATCATCTACTAATTGTGCATAAACTTCAATTATTGAAATACCAAGGCATTTACGTGCAATGAACATGTCAAACATCATATGCACGTCATCATTTCCTAAGAGATTTAATGATTCATATCGAACATGTCCTGGCGCAAGAGTTATAGGGTATCGATAAATAACATCTACCACCCTCTGTGAGTTGTCTGGTTGAATCTTTGTTTGGATACATTTGATAAGTCTATCAAGTTTGATATTTTTTTTCACTTTTACCAATGATGTATTTGCGCATGCAAAGACAACACCTTCTATGTTTGTCCTCTCAACAAGTCCATTGTAATATACTAGGACAAAAAACTCTGATGAAGCCATTGTAGGTAAAAGAAGTGTATGAGTAAGTGTTTAGAATGATATTTGTTTGTGTACTCATTAAGTGAACAACATTACATATTTATACTATGATGGATAACATCCCAATGATGTCAGTGTAATCCTCCAATCCTCCACTGATTGGCTGGTTCGGATTTTTGGATAGGATAATGCTTACGTGTACGATGACGTCAGCGTAATCTGGTACGATGACGTCAGCGCAATCCTCAAACCATCTACTGATTGGCTGGTTCAGATTTTTGGATAAGATAATGAATACGTGTACGATGACATCATCGTAATCCTCCAATCCTCCACTGATTGGTTGGTTTGGATTTTTGGATAGGATAATGCTTACGAGTACGATGACGTCAGAGTAATCTAGTACGATGACATCAGCGTAATCCTCAAACCATCTACTGATTGGCTGGTTCAGATTTTTGGATAAGATAATGAATACGTGTACGATGACGTCATCGTAATCCTCAAATCATCCACTGGTTGGCTGGTTCGGATTTTTGGATAGGATAATGCTTACGTGTACGATGACGTCAGCGTAATCTGGTACGATGACGTCAGCGTAATCCTCAAACCATCCATTGATTGGCTGGTTCAGATTTTTGGATAGGATAATGAATACATGTACGATGACGTCATCGTAATCCCCAATCCTCCACTGATTGACTGGTTCGGATTTTTGGATAGGATTGCAATTGTTTTATAAATAGTCATTATGTTCGTATTATTATTCACACAAACTTTAAAGCTCTCACATTCACAACATACAAGCTCTCACATTCACAACATACAAGCTCCATGGCTCTTTTAAGAAATCAGTATCTTCACAGGTCTAGAGATATCGCTGAGATGGTAAGTGGTTGTAATCATCTTATGTATACATGTTTTTAATCATCATTT
>NC_021167.2:23598192-23647343 GCF_000331145.2 Cicer arietinum
TGCCCTACTTGGAGGAAGCTGGGTTTTTGACCGTTGCAAAATTGGGATCTTGTAACGTGGACCCATCATTGGTGATCGCAATGGTAGAACATTGGAGAACAGAAACACACACATTTCATCTTCCAATAGGAGAGTGTACAATAACTCTTGAAGATGTTGCATTACAACTTGGTTTACCTATCAACGGAAGACCAGTAACTTGAGGTGGCGCTTTAGATTGGGATGAAGAATGCCAACAACTTTTGGGTGTCATTCCTCCAAAAAATCAAATGGTGGGTCAATTCGTCAAACTGAAATGGTTAAAAGACACATTTGCTCATGTTCTGAATAGTGCAACAGTTGAGCAAGTACAACAACATTGTAGAGCGTACCTATTACGCTTGATTGGGGGTTTGGTAATCCCTGACAAAGCTTGCAATGGAGTTCATTTGATGTATCTTCCCCTGTAGAAACATATTCAACGTGTTCAACTATATAGTTGGGGTTCAGCGTGTTTGACAAACTTATACAGACAAATGTGTCGTGCAACCGCACCGTCCTATACATGTATGGGTGGATGTACATTGCTCCTTCAATCTTGGGTATGGTATCGCATGTCGTTCATTGCCCCTCATTGCACTAGAGAGATATCATTTCCACTAGCAAAACGGTAAAATATTTTTCATATTAATCCAATAAATTACATATAATATACTTGTCAAACTTGCTAAATAATAGTTTTATATTCTTTTACTAGATGGATTGGCAGGGGACTAATCCATTCTGGAACTCCATACGGGGATCTTGTCAGTTATAGATCAAACATTGATCACATGCAACATTATCAGGTTTAAAATTTCATTGTTCAACAAAATTTATATTTATTATAATTGTGTTGTCTTACTAATATGTCTTTTTTTCTCTAGTTCATATGGATGCCTTACAGGGGTCTTGAAAATGTCATACCACATCAAGTATATCAAGATTCAATGATATTGACTGCCAAAACTGCATTGATTTGTTTCTCAACTGTTGAATGACATCAAACAGATAGAGTCAAACTGCAGTTTGGACTTTTGCAGGAAATTCCAGATGAACCTGAAAATATTGATACACTTCACTGTCAGGATATGAGAGGGAATCATCTGGAAAATTTGAAAGACAAACATGCTGCATTGATTCAATTTTAGAACGAACGTCGAAATCATTGTCTTACCGGTCAACCGATATATGGACACCCAATACCAACAGAGGAGTATATGGTGTGGTTTAGACACAACTCTAATTTGTATCTATCAGCTCTACACCTACTACGGGACCCACGATGGTGTTGCAGAAGAGTCAACTCAACCATCACACCGACAAAGACGTAATAGACCTCGCCTACCAAGTCCTCCTGTTTCTATTGAAAATGAAGCGCCAGAACCACATCGTCATTCATTTTCGATCTTTCACCCCAACACAACAACAATTTGAACCACCAAGACAATCAGTTCAATTCATGTCAACTCAACAAGATGATCACCGACAATCTCTACATTCAAGTGATCAAGATTTTGTGAATAACTTATTTGGTGCAGACCTAGGTACGCCTGAATCGGCTACTCATTATATTAATAACATGTACTCATTTGGTGTTCCATCATTCCCAAATCAAGTAGATCATACTTCTTCGATGCATGTCGACCTACTAAGTGAAAATGTTCAGGAGACATATGCCCCAGTTGACGAAGAAAACTCACCTCCACGTCGTCCACGTCGTATTCGTCGACCACCACGATGTGGGACTGGACACCATATAGGAGATTAATGTAATAAAAATATTGTAATAAAATTTGTATATATTTTTTTCACTCATTTGGTATTTGTATGTTTAATTATAATATTAAATTAAATATTGTTATTTTATTGAGTCCATTTAATTAATTTTTTTTAATAATTATAAAATATAAAATTAACATTATATTTATTTATTGAATTAAAATATTAATTACTTAATTAAATAATAAATGAAAATTAAATTAATTATTTAATTAAAATAATAATTAATTAAATTAATAATAAATGAAACTTAAATTAATTATTTAATTAAAATAATAATTATTGATTAATAAAATATATATTTATTATTAAGAAAGATGTTAACAAAAAATAATGTGTTGCATTATTTCTCAGCGGATGAACGTGGCTTTATTAATTGATCAAATTCCCTATATATGTGCCTATTAAATATTACCACTAATAAAAATAATTTTACAAATGATAAAATAAATTTAATAATTAGAAGAAAAAAAAACAAATTTTTAGTTGAGAAATCAGCATTGAGGAAACCGATTTCCTTTCCTTCTCTAAAAAAAAAAAAAAAATTAGTTGAGAAAGTTTAGGGGCAAGGACCGATTTTTAAGAGGAAGGAATAGAAAGTTGAAAAAGGATGGTACTTTGGTATATAATTTGAAAGACTAAATTACATCTGTGGTCCTTTAACTTAATTTCAGGTAACGTTTTAGTCCTTTATCTTCTTTTTTTCCCGATTTAGTCCTTTATTCCTAAAAATATCAAATAAAGTATGAAAATATGAGTTTATTTGAAGATTTACATTACGAATTTGTAAAAATCTGTATTATATTGAAGAATATAATTAATTTTATGAGTTTTGATTGAAATATTTTTTGAATTTTTGTATAAAAAAGGATATCATTGTTGAAATTTTAAAACATAAAATATCAAATTGTCACTTAAAATTAAAATAAAGGACAAAGTCAGGAAAAAAAAAGATAAATGACTAAAACGTTATCTGAAATTAAGTTAAAGGACCACAAATGTAATTTAGCCTAATTTAAAAAGAGTAGTATTGTGGTGTTTAATTTTTATTTTAGTGATATAATAATAAAAAAGCCTGCTGAATGATGTGCTATGGAATAAAATATTCAAGTTCAAGGTTAGGTTTGGTCCGTGCAAAACTAACCTCAATTTTTTTATTTTTTTATTATATCTTATTAATCACACAAAAAAAACCTTCATCTAAACATTTTTCTCTTGTTCCTCCTAAATCAAGCCATCACCATGGAGCTTCACAACCCTTTCTCTAATATTACCTTGCCTCTTTTGTCTTCATCTTGATGATATTCAAAATATTTAAAAGATGGAGTTCTAACAATTCCACTACCAATTTACCACCAGGACCATGGACCCTACCCCTTATAGGAAACATACATCAAATTATCAGCAACTCACTTCCCCATCATTGCTTCAAAATTTTGGCTGAAAAATATGGACCTTTAATGCACCTTAAACTAGGAGAGGTATCACACATTATAGTTACTTCCCCAGAAATGGCCAGAGAGGTTATGAAAACACATGACTTGGCCTTTTGTGATAGGCCATCACTTCTTTTGCCTTCAATACTTACTTACAACGGTTCAAACATTGCATTCTCTAAATATGGAGAAAAGTGGAGGCAACTTCGAAAGGTGATTGTTGTTGAGCTAGTAAATGCAAAGCGTGTTCAATCATTTAGGTCCATAAGAGAAGAAGAGGTGTCAGATCTTGTTAAATCAATATATGAATCTGAAGGCTCAGTTGTTAATCTCACTAAAATGATTTACTCAATGACATATGGAATAACAGGGCGAGCAGCTTTTGGAAAAAAGAACCAACAACAACAAGTTTTCATATCAGCTTTTGAGAAAATATTGATCATATTGGGAGGATTTTGTATTGCTGATCTTTTTCCTTCTATAAAAATATTGCTTGAAAGGGTGAGTAGTACAAAGACTAAATTTGAAAAACTTTGTAGAGAGACTGATGGAATATTGCAAGACATCATCAATGATCACAAAAACAGTGACAAAGAAGCAAGGGATGAAGATCTAGTAGATGTTCTTCTCAAGCTTCAACAAGAAAATAAACACTTGGAAAATCCATTGACTGATGACAACGTGAAATCAGTCATCCAGGTTAGTATACAATTAAATACGTTAGCATTTATTTTCATAGTTTAAAGATTAGATTACAAATTTATAGACAACGTGAATTAATAACTTCTTTCTTTTTAAGTTGTTGTATCGAACAAAATAATTGTTGGTGTAGATAATAAATATATAGTGTCAATGTTAATCCATTGCAGGATTTATTCGTTGCTGGTAGCGAAACATCATCAAGTACTGTGTTATGGGGGATGTTTGAGATGGTAAAGAATCCAAAGGTGATGGAAGAAGCACAAGCTGAGGTAAGAAGAGTGTATGGTAGCAAGGGATATGTGGATGAGACAGAGTTGAACCAATTGATATACTTAAAATCAGTCATCAAAGAAACATTGAGATTGCATCCACCTGTACCATTGTTAATTCCAAGAGAAAGTAGAGAAAAATGTCAAATAAATGGATATGTTATTCCAGCCAAAACGATAGTTGCTGTTAATGTTTGGGCAATTGGAAGAGATCCAAGGTATTGGGTTGAAGCTGAATGTTTTAAACCTGAAAGGTTTGATAATAGTCCAGTGGATTTTAGAGGCACAGATTTTGAATTTTTACCATTTGGTGCTGGAAGGAGGGTATGTCCAGGCATTATCTTTGCCATACCTAACATTGAGTTGCCTCTTGCTCAATTACTTTATCACTTTGATTGGAAACTTCCCAATGGATTGAAGAATGAAGAATTGGATATGACTGAGCAATTTGGTATTAGCGTAGGAAGAAAACATGACCTATGTTTGATTCCTATTACTCGACGTCTTTGATATGTATCGCTTAAACAAACAAGTTTACAAAATATATAATTAGTAATTTAGCACTTAGCAATTGATGTTTCTAATGGACAATAATTGTGATAAAGATTGCAAATAATATTCATTGTTCCCATCAATGAGAACGTTATTCCTTATAAAATTTATATTGGCAATTATTCCAAATAATAATTTTTAAATATTATTTTTAATTTGTGTGTATTATTTTAACCACAAGCATTAAACATACTTCAATAAAAACTTTTATATAGTAATAGCCCTGAAGCAAACTTGTATTTTTGTAAATTAGTTTAGTAGTGGTAACTTTTATCCTTTTTGGTAGAGGAAAACATGAAAATACAATTAAATATTTAATTCTCAATAGGTAGTTTCTAGAAGTGTTTAGAAGACTAAAGGTAGGGGTGGGAATAGACTAGATCAAATTTTGAAAGGTCTGAATATGGTCTATGATTAATTTTTTTGGCCTGAGTGTGGCCTATGGTGTATCATAGGGTTTTTTTTAGGTATGATCTGACCTTTTTAAAAAGTCTGGTCTGACCTGAAAGTCTATTTAAAAGCCTATTTTACCTTAAAAGATTTAAATAGTATATTTTATATTTTTTTAAATAGGCTAAACTAGGTCTTTAAAAAAAATGTACCCTTATTTAACAAGTTTAAAATATATAGGCCGACCTATCAGACATAATAGGCTTTTTTATAAGTCTGAGTTTGATATACTTAAATTAATTGACTTTAAAAAAATCATAAGCCTAGTCTTTTTATTAAACAGATCAAGGCAGACCAGACTATAAATAGACCAGGTCATAGGCCCTAACAGACGATGTCACCTAGCTTATTCCCACCCCTACCAGAAAGTCTCTAGTGAAATGCTTGGAAAAATAGAGTAAATAGTATTTGATAACTTGAAGAACTATTGTATAAACTCAACTCAATAGACGAACGAAGTTAAACACACTTCTTGATGAATCCACATATTTGCAAACATTGTAGTTGAGAGGATTTAGAAAATTTTCGTAGAAATACTGTAGTTTGAGAGGGTTAATTATATGTGTATTTTAAATTTTATACTTGTAAAAATTGCATGTTGAAGTAATAAAAGACTTTATTGTGAGATTGTGGATTATATATGATTTTCAAATCACAATAAATTGATGAAATATCTTTTGGTACTTTTTATTTATTTTGGGAAGATTTCTTTCATATTAAATCATTCTTGAATAACTTTATTTTTGTTAGTCGTCATATTTTACACCTATTTGAACCCCTATTAAAAAAATAAAATTAACGAGAGAATTTATAGAGGGAAAATATGAAATCCCTCTCAAAATCCGTCACTATATTTTGCGACGGAGGAATTTGAGTAGAATTTTTTTGTCACTAACTTTCATCGCTAATTTAATTATTTCTAGAAGTATAGAAGATTTCTTTTAAATAAGTTATCTTCCGCATAGAACTGCAAAGACTAATTCCTAAAATCAGATGAGACTACATTGGATCAAAAAGTTATACCTCAAACATTTTAACATTTTAAAAAATATTTAATTTTCATAACTAACTTTATATAACTACTCAAGGTAGACGAACCTATACGGTGAATCAACTTAGACCTATAGCATTTTGTAATGTAAACTACAAAATTATTTCTAAAGTTATTGCTCAGAGACGTAAAAGTATTATGCCCCATGTGATATCCCAAAATCAAAATAGTTTCATCCCATGACGATCTACTTCTGATAAAATTCTAGTGCTCCAAGAAACCATACATACCTTCTCTCATCTATATGGTACTAAAGGTTTCGTGATTCTCAAGCTTAATCTCGAAAAATCCTATGATAATTGTGGTATTATTAACAAGCCTTTTATTCAACAACGCAATATTGCTTCAAATATTTGGATGAGTATTTGTAAAGAGTAGCCCAATATTAAAAATAATGCGCGATGAGTTATTTGTGATTGTCTTTCTACAAAATTTTGGAAGGATCACTAGATACCAAGCTGTGGAAATATTGCTGACTCAACATCTTAAGCCATTCCACTTTGAGAAACTAACTTTTCTGTATTGAGCTACACCAATGATACAAATTACAATTGGAGTAAATGACAAAAAAATCATCCTAACTCAATATGTGAGAAAAGTATATCCTTGAAGCCTTCAATCGATGCTTCTTTGGATTTCCTCACATGGCTACCAGCCACTGAAGATCAATTTACTATTATGTTAGGCTATCATAACCTTGCAAACCATGAGACCAATGTTGACTCCATAATATTGTTCAAGGAGATTTGGAATTGACAAGGTCCACCAAGTGTTAGGATGATGCTTTGGGAGATGGAACGTGAGAAACTCCTAACAAATGTTAAGAGATGTCATAGAGGTATGGCCTATGACGACCTCTATCAATGTTGTTTCTCTATGCATGAGACCTTTATGCACGTTGTGAGAGATTGTGAGGATGTCCAACTACTTTGGAATAGAGTAATTAAATGTGAATTTTTGGTAAATTCTTTAGCATGGGTACTTATGTTTGGTTTGAATGGGATCTTACTCACAATGACATTGGAAACATCCCTTGGGAATGGAAAATGTTCTTTGGTGTAGCGATTAATGAACTCTGGAAATATAAAAAATCTTTGGTTTTCTCCCAAAATAAAAGATGATGAGTGATTTGTGGCATTGCAATTGTAACCAAGTTGACTTTTCTCATTACTCTTTGTCAAGAGTAAGGTTCTAAAACAAAACTTGATTAACCCTAGCAAAAAAACATGAATTAAACCCCCTGTGGGGGTTATGAAGATGAACATTTATGGTGCTTACACCCATATTGATGACTCCTTGGCTTGTGGGGGAATCCTTTGTGAGCAAAATGACGAGTTCATATGTGATTTTTATTCAGTACCTCCTTATTTTCTGAAATATAAATTTTTTGCAATGGTGTTTTATTAGCTCGTGATAAAGGTATTCATAATGTTATTTTTTAAACTAACTCTTTGACCATCCTCTCCATGATCAAGAAAGGTTATGCTCAGCTCACTTTTTTGTTAATCTTCTTCAAAGAGATTATCTATATATTGCATTAGGTGAAGTTGACCTACTCCTTTAGTAATTCTCCAAAAAAAGTAAATAGATGTGTTCATTTCTCTGCTCAACTTGATCACAATTCTCCTTTTTTTTTTTTGCTTAAATGATTTACCCACATTTTTCTTTGTTAGATTCATTCCTAATGTATGATCTTGAATGTTTTCATTATCAACTTCTATTTTAATTAATATAATTATGTTTTGACACTATTATTGATGCCCAAAAAGTATTGACCTTATAGAAAACGTAAATGTTTTTTCTCCCTCTAATTACTTTAATAATCATAGGAGTAAATTTGTAACAATAACATATATTCTATATATATTTATTACATTAACAATTTTTATAAAATATTTGATTTTTGTTAAACATTCCTATAATAAGGGACATGGGGAATAATAAGAAGATAGCATTTTTAATTATTGTTTTCTTGCCATAAATATTTATATTTTTATGACAAAATAAATAGGGTATGTAATGGACGGAGTTTAATTTTAAACAAAAAATAAATTCAAATTAATGAAATTCGTAAGGGTTGGCTCGATTCAATTTTGTTTGTTTTATATAACGGAATTCGAACACAACTAAATCGATGATATACGGATTGGTTAAGTTCGAGTAATTGGATTACAAAAAAAAACTATAAAATTTTAATTTATTGATATAATAAAAAATATAATTTGAAATACTCCATTAGAAAATAAAATATGCAGTTGCCACTTTACGTTGTTCCTCAAACAAAAATTTCATGTGTAACTACCCACGAAAAGGCTATGAGCAACATTATCTATAGAAGTGTCATAGATAAACATTATTCACAATATTTCTATGGATATTATTTGACCTACAAGTCAATTACATTCGGACCCGTGTTCGTGGGAAGTTCATAGGTAATTTTTCATTACCAATAAAATTTTTGTGGATAAAGTCAAAATTTGTCGTTAGTAGTGACATTTTTTTGTAATGTTCGTGTAAGTTATACCTACAAACCCATAATTTTTTTTCTCTAAAATAAATATATATTAGTAACATAATTGAGTCCTCTAAAATAGAATTTTGAAGTAACATCATGCATAACAACCTCAAATTAAACTAAAAAATAGACAGAAACAATACGAAATTAAAACAAAATTTAGATGTTGAAAACCTAAATGAAAATTTTAAATACAATGCAAAATAAGATCCCATCCACTTATACCTTAGAAACAAATGTATAAATTGTATATTAGCAAAATCAAAAACATAATAGAATTATATCGAGTACATATTTTGTTTACTGGTTTTGTGTGTGAGCAATAAAAAATAACAAAAATAAGAAAATAAATAAAGAAATTTTCTTCAAAGTTGAGTAGCATGGTTAAACCAAACCAAACCAATCAAGAATTTTTTACGACACTTAACTAAAGATCAATGGACATTCAAAAAATAAGTGATTAATATTCTCTTCAAAGATGCATCCACCCATACATGTTAAATCATTATATGCAATAAAATTCCTAAATGCCATATTGTCTTGTGACGGGATTCAATTATTGAACAAGCATCATGCAAAAATAGATACCTTTAGCATAACTAACGAGTTCAAAACTATATCAAAGAAAGGAGCGTCGCTAATGTCATCTGATCGAGCTAAGAGAAAGTATGCTTTTTGAACGATATATGCCTCACCATTCCTCTAAAACCAAGACTATTGATCATTCTTATCTTCCTGCAACACAAGGTTAGTCAAACAGTTTCTACATTCCACTACCAAATATTTTTCCCACCTAAACAACCTTCTACGCTGCATCCAACTATCTAACTTGCGCCTAACCACCTCATCCTTCGACACTTCTTTATTAATCGCTAAACTAAATAAACACGGATAAACCTCCATTAAAATTCCTCGTTTGTCTAACAATCAGACTAAAAACTAGAGTTATTTCCATCTCCCACAATTCTAAACAAGTTGTCCTTAAACTAATTTCCTTCAATCACACCTAACTCTTTACTAACTTCAAAAACAAGGTGACCTCTCACACCCCATATTTGTTAAGCAACACTTTAACTCATAAACCATCTCTTTCATTTTACAATCTCCACAATTACTTATCCAACAAAGCCATATTACATAATTTTAACCATTTTAAACCCAACTCAACATTTTATTTAGGAAGACATATTTTCTCCCATTTTCATCCAATGAATTTTACGAGCATCCTCACAACCACCCCACAAAAAAATATTTAAACAAATATTCAAGTTTAGAAATGGTGTCTAAGGGAGCTTTGAAGAAAGACATGTAATTGTTAGAACCAGATTGATTCTATAAACAATTTATTAGTCATATTTTGATGAAAACAATACTACTTTGTGAAAATAATTTATTGCACTAATAATTTTATTGAGTGTGTTGTAAGTAGAACCAAGAAATCGAGAAAACAATATCAGAAGAAGATATCATATGAATTGAGATGTCAAAGGAAATGAAGACATTAGAGGAAACAAATATGTCAAAGCAAACGAAGACATCAAAATCAAGTGAAGTCAAAGGAAGTCAACACAATGTTTAAATTTTGGTTATTACACATGATGTTGTGTGCACGCATCCGCCTCTAAAAGTTTGCTTCTAGAGCATTTTCCTAGTGTGCCTCCGAAGACTGAAGCACCCCTCTATTTAGTATGCTTTGAAGTTTGAAGCATGCTTTTGATGCACCTACTAAATTAACTCTGAAGCTTCTACTCAACTTACCTTTGAAGCTCATGTTCCACTTGCTCTAAAGACTACAACTTGCTCCAAGATGTTGCCTCTAAAGATGTAACAAGGTGAAGGTTCCCATTGTTGAGACAAACTCCATATTTAAAGTTTTGATGAAAATAAACAAAGGTTAATTAAGAAAGTTAATTATGATTCTAAAATATTATGTTAATTTAACATGTGCTTTTGAGTGAATTTAATTAACAACAGAATCAAGCAAAGTAAAGAAAACAGCAACAAGAACATTAAAACAGAGAAAGGTATCCAGCGTAAAAAATGTTCATCACAGCATATTGATCAAATTTTTTCTACCTCTTTAACAAAGAGTCTGCCCTGGAAATTTATTCATATAGAATCAGCACATGGCAAGGAACAAATAGGATTCATCCAAGCTCAAAAAGGTTATCTGATCTCTAAAGTAAAAGGACTCAAAGTCAGACAAAAATCAAGACAAATTGTAACTCTGAAAATCAAACTGTCAAGAAAGTTTGATCAACCTTGATATATGATAAGACATTGCAAAAGACATCCAGAATGATTAAAATAGGAACTCCAGATTGATTATTAAATATCAAGAAAGTTCAAATTGACAGACCCAGATTGATAATCAATCTCCGTTTTCTGCATAACTTCAGTAGTTGTGCATTATCTTATGCAATGGCTTATAATTCTTCTCCAAACTCCTCTGACTACATTCAAGACTCAAGATCAAAACTGTACCATCCAAGATCAAGGGAGAAACATCAAAGGCTTTTTAACTAGAAGACAAAACTGCTTTAATGCTAAACCAGAAAAGTCAAAAAAGAGAAAGCAATTTTTTCAAAGCTGTATTATTTTTAATCTGATATATTGCCTTCAGTCAAACTTTAGAGCACTACCAAAAGCTCTTTTTGAACTTCATTAAAGGCCTCTAATGCCTATAAATAGAAGGCCAATATCTAGGATCAATGCAAGAAATTCAAGTGCTGAAAAAATCCTCAAATTAATCACATACATACTTGAAAGAATCAATTAGATTGCGTAATTATCATTAGATCCTTTATAAAGAATCAATTCTCAAACAAGAGTTGAGAAATCTCAGATTCTGTCAAAAACAATCCAACTGTAAAAACTCAAACTATAAGAGTTTCTTTATAGTTTGTTTAGAGTACATTGAATCCTATCAAAGTTAGATAGGTACTGTTATTGCTTTCTGGGTGGAAAGTAATAAAGATTGAAACATATCAAGGTTGATCTAGACTAGGTGTTGTAAGATCAAGAAGATTCTTTGTTTTAAACACTTAGTGGAAAATATCACAGTGTGAGAACTGGACGTAACCCAAGTTGGGTGAACCAGGATATATCTTTGTGTGGTATTCTCTATCCTATCTCTTTATTTGTTAAACTTAATTAGATAAAATACAAACTGATTTTCTGTTTTAAACTAATCAAGGAACGTTGTCTGTTTTATAATAAAAATCAAGAACGTTCTCCGTTTTCTGTTTTCATAACCAAGAATCAATCTTGAGTTATTTTCTTAAGTTTTTAACAGGAATTTTTAAAATGTGCAATTACAATTCAAACCCCCATTTCTTGTAAATCGACATTGTTACTTCACCCATGACCTTAATTCTAAGTCATACAGTTCTGCCTCTGACAAGTTATATTTTGATGAAGAAATTGAATGGCTTTGATAGAAAGTCAACGCTATGATGAAAACTGAGTTGTTTCATAATTCTAATGGTCCAAGAACATATTATGATTTGCTCTCACTGCTCTTAAACAAGCGTATGAAAGAAGATTCAACAGTCATATTTTCAAACCATATCTAATAAGATTTTTTTTTTGAAGATCTTTGTTAGCCTCGCACAAGGAAGATATTCTCAAAAGATTCAAGGATAATTATTTTCAAGCGTTACCTGAACATTCTCGCACATAATCATTCTAGAATATTCGATTGAATATTCATTTTGGAATTAATCAAACTTCAACTGTCATATTCTCAAAATGTATTTATCAAGGTTTATTTTTTTAGAAGATCTTTGTTGACCTCGCGCAAGGAAGATACGCTCAGATTTTGTTTGGGGCAATATTGAAACCCTAATTCATGTTATATAAAGGGATCAATTCTAAAGAAAAATACACAACACAATACAACAACTCAGAAAACCTTACGAACTCAAAATTCTCTAAGTATTCAGAATTCAAGGTTTCAGTTTTAGCAAAGGCACTCATTCAACTTTATATTACTTAGTGCATTATTTTAGTGTGAAGTTCATTGTAATCAATCTGCTTAGAAGAAGCAAAATAGAACCCATTTTCACCCGTTTGAAACTCGGGCCTATAATGGCTATTCTGCCTCAACGACTTGTAGGTTTTCAAGTTGAGAAGACTTGACTTGTAGGTTCAAGGTGTTATAGTGCCTTAACGGTCTATAGGTTTTAGGCTGGAAGTTGAAAAGACTAACTTGTAGGATCAGGTGTTGTAATTCAAGTTTAAACTAGTGGATAAATCCTTATGTGTGAGAAGATTTGACGTAGCTGCTACCTTGGTAGTGAACCGGTATAAATCTTGGTATTTCTCCATTTTCCTTGTTACTTTATTTTATTGCTGCCTTTGATCTGTTTTTTGTATTCTAAGTATCTTGAATCAGTTTGGTTGTGTTTGTTATATTTTAAACACTAAAGTTAGTCTTGGCAAGTTTGACCCTCGATCACAAAAGTGTACCTTCTTGGGATACTCTGAAAGATATAAAGCTTATAGAGTTTACAACAGGGAGACTTTGATCATAGAGGAGTCAATATATGTTATGGATGATGACAAACAACTTGACCTTAAAAAGTCAAAGCTAGATGAAGTTTCTGTAGGTTTTGAAAATCCAGAGGAATAAAAAAACAGAGAAAGTAGGAAAATCAAAGGAACTAAACATAACATCAAAGGATAAGACTGACAACAGAACAAGTCAACATCCTCCAAAGTCCATAACTAGATGGAAATATAAGTCGTCTCATTCAGACTCTCTGATTATTGGGAACTCCAATATCCTCTTAAGATCAAATCAACTCTCAAGGATGCTTCCTTGTTTGGTCTGCTCTCACTGAATGAACCTTTCTTTATTGGTGAAGATCAAGGAAATGAAGGATGAATTCTGACAATACAAGTCGCACCCTCATATGTATCAATTTTAATTCTCGTACTTGTACCCTCTACCCATACTTGTAATTGTTAACCGCGTTTGAATTAAAATAAATTGTTAAATCACACAATATCATATCATTTTTACACAATTAACAAAATATTCAAAGTTCTATAATATTAAAAAATAATAATAATAACATAAAAAGTTTAAATTATCCAAAACTATATTGAATCGTATAAATATTTCTTTGATTTGATGATAGAAATAGAAACAAAAAAATTTAAATTAAAAAGAATTTGACTAACACAAATTTATTTGAATAAAAATAAAAACAAAATTTAAAAACCAATTACCATTTGTAATGAAATTAAATATTAACTTTATATGTCTAAGTTATAGAATATTTTGATTCACGTAAAAAAATTAAAAAGAATTTGATTAACTTTTGTTCTAATTTTATTTGTATATTTAGATTGATAGACTAAATAATATTAATCATAATAAAATTAATATGTATACATATATATATTTATATTATAATACATATTTATATATATTTATATTATAATAAAATTAATATGTATACATATATATATTTGTATATTTAGATTGATAGACTAAATACATATCTTTGTCGATATTTTTGTGTATACATATATATATTTATATTATAATAATATAAATAAAATTAATATGTATGTTGACATTTTTGTGTGTGTATGTATATATATATATAAATAAAATTATTTGTAATATTATATTATAATTGCAAAGCGGAGTAGATACTAAAGGATATGTATTTGCATTTATACATGTTTATTTTTTCAGATTATTACCCGAGTCTAAATCTGTATCCGAAAGACATGTTTTTACTCTATTTGTTTGTAACTATTTTTTATGAATATCTAATAAAGATGGGTCAAATTTCTACCCCTAACTCTTATGTAATGGGAAAAAACATATTACATAGCTACGGCCTTAATGATATGGTCAAATAAAATAAGCCCTTGAAGTCAAAAAAAACTACAATAAGCGCATGAGAATTTAAACGTGGTTGCTGATTGGTGTGCTATGGAAAAAAAAATTCAATTTCTGGGTTGGGTTTGGGGCAGCGCAAATATAACCTCAATATTTTTTATTATATCTTATTAATCACATAGAACAATAACATGTTAATTTAATATTAATATTAGTCTTATATAAATTAACTTGTCTTCAAACAGCATATCATCATTCGAAGCTTTTGCATAGAATTAGAAACCTTCATCTAAACGTTCTTCTTTTGTTCCTCCTAAATCATCATGGAGTTTCACAACCCTTTCACTAATATTACCTTTATTGCTTCTTTTGTCTTTATCTTGATGATATTCAAAATATTTAAAAGATGGAGTTCTAAAAGTTCCACTACCAATTTACCACCAGGACCATGGACCCTACCCCTTATAGGAAACATATATCAAATTATCAGCAACTCACTTCCACATCATTGCTTCAAAAATTTGGCAGAGAAATATGGACCTTTAATGCACCTTAAACTAGGAGAGATTTCACATGTAATAGTTAGTTCACCTGAAATGGCCAAAGAGGTTATGAAAACACATGACTTCACCTTTTGTGATAGACCATCATTGCTTTTGCTTTCGATACTTACTTACAATGGTTCAGACATTGCCTTCTCTAAGTATGGAGAAAAGTGGAGGCAACTTCGAAAGATGATTGTTGTTGAGCTATTAAATGCAAAGCGTGTTCAATCATTTAGGTCCATAAGAGAAGAAGAGGTGTCAGATCTTGTTAAATCAATATATGAATCTGAAGGCTCAGTTGTTAATCTCACTAAAATGATTTACTCAATGACATATGGAATAACTGGGCGAGCAGCTTTTGGAAAAAAGAACCAACAACAACAAGTTTTCATATCAGCTTTTGAGAAAATATTGATCATATTGGGAGGATTTTGTATTGCTGATCTTTTTCCTTCTATAAAAATATTGCTTGAAAGGGTGAGTAGTACAAAGACTAAATTTGAAAAACTTTGTAGAGAGACTGATGGAATATTGCAAGACATCATCAATGATCACAAAAACAGTGACAAAGAAGCAAGGGATGAAGATCTAGTAGATGTTCTTCTCAAGCTTCAACAAGAAAATAAACACTCGGAAAATCCATTGACTGATGACAATATTAAATCAGTCATCCAGGTTAGTACACAATTAAACACGTTTATTTTCATAACTTAAAGATTAAAGGCTTAATTGCAGTTTTAGTCCTCTTAGTTTCACTGATTCACAAAATTGGTCTTCTAATTTTAAAAGTCGACATTTTTGGTTGCTCACTCATATTTTTGAACTAAAAAATGACAAATTGACATATTTTTAGACGTGACATACAATTATATGATATAGAATCATCTATATGAATTAATTATTCATTTGTTATTAATTAAGTTAAAAATATGAAGAAAAAAATTCAAAGTGAAAATCAAAGTTTTTACGACATTTTATTCCAATTTCATGGGTGTTAATCATTATACATCGTCGTATCATATGTCATATTATTTAAACTATATCACGTTATTACTTTTTAGTAAAAAAATTAGAGGGAGGGACCAAAATTGTCGACTTTTAAAATAGGAGGACTAGTTTCGTGAATCAGTAAAAATAGAAATGTATCGAAGAAAATGATTGTTGGTCTAGATAATAAATAGTCACTATTAATCCATTTCAGGATTTGTTCGCTGCTGGTAGCGAAACATCATCAAGTACTGTGTTATGGGGAATGTCTGAGATGGTAAAGAATCCAAAGGTGATGGAAGAAGCACAAGCTGAGGTAAGAAGAGTGTATGGTAGCAAGGGGTATGTGGATGAGACAGAGTTGAACCAATTGATATACTTAAAGTCAGTCATCAAAGAAACGTTGAGGTTGCATCCACCTATACCATTGTTAGTTCCAAGAGAAAGTAGAGAGAAATGTCAAATAAATGGATATGATATCCCAGCCAAAACAATAGTTGCTGTTAATGTTTGGGCAATTGGAAGAGATCCAAGGTATTGGGTTGAAGCTGAGAGTTTTAAACCTGAAAGGTTTGAGAATAGTCTAGTAGATTTTAGAGGCACAGATTTTGAATTGTTACCATTTGGTGCTGGAAGGAGGGTGTGTCCAGGCATTATCTTTGCCATACCTAACATTGAGTTACCTCTTGCTCAGTTACTTTACCATTTTGATTGGAAGCTTCCCAATGGATTGAAGAATGAAGAACTGAATATGACTGAGCAATTTGGTATTACTGTAGGAAGAAAACATGACCTATGTTTGATTCCTATTCCTCGACGTGCTTGATATGTATTGCATAAACAAACAAGTTCACAAAATAATTAATAATACTTCACCACTTAGCCATTGATGTTCCTAATAGACAAGTGAGAAAGATAGCAAATAATATTCATTTCTCCCATCAAGGAGAACGTTGTACCTTATAAAATTTATATCGGCAATCATTTAAAATCATAATTTTTAAATGTTATTTTTAATTTGTGTGTAATATTTTAACCACAAGCATTAAATTAGTGTTAAAATACATCTCTAATTTCTATCTTCTTAAGTTTGATATAGTTGACGTTGATTTTATAGATAGAGTTCTCTTAATTATAATTTTCATTCGTTTTCACTTACTATTTGCATGTTTAGGTGTATTAATTGATTGTTTTTATTTAGGACATTTGAAATTTATGTCTAATCTTTTTGGTTTTCTCAAATTCCTATAAGTAGCTATATTACACACTTCTTGAATATATGGTTATTCTATAAACATACTTCAATAAAAACTTTTATATAGTAGAGGTGACCTTCAAGCAATAGCCATCAAGTAAACTTGTATTTTTGGGAACTAGTTTAGTTGTGGTAACTTCCATCCTTTTTGTTAGAGGAAAACATGAAAATACAATTAAATATTTGGTTCTTAATAGATGGTTTCTTGAAGTGTTAAGAAGACTAGAAGGTCTCTAGAGAAACGCTTAGAAAAATAGAGTAAATAATATTTAATAACTTGAAGACTTACGGTATAAAGTCAACTCAAGAGGACAATGAAGTTAAACGAACTTTTTGATGAATCCACATATTGTACAAAAATTGTAGTTGAGAGGATTTGAAACTTTTTCGTACAAATATTGTATTTTGAGAGGGTTTATTATATAAGTGGATTTGCAATTTTATGCTTGTAAAGTTATAAAATACTTTATTGTTAGATTGTGGATTAGATATGAGGTGTCAATTTACAATAAATTCATGAAATGTCTTTTGATACTTTTTATTTATTGTGTGAAAATTTATTTCATGTTAAATAATTCTTGAACCACTTTATTTTTATTGTCGTCATATTTTATACCTATTTGACCCTCTACTAAAAAAATAAAATTAACAAGAGAATTTAAAGAGGGAAAATATGAAATCCCTCTCAAAATCCCTCGCTATATTTTGTGACAAGGGAATTTGAGTAGGATTTTTTATTTGCCAATAATTTAATTATTTCTAAAAGTATAGAAGATTTACATGCAACTTAAAAGACTAATTCCTAAAATAAAATCGGATATGACTACAATTGATAAAAAAAGTTATACCTCAAACATTTTAATATTTTAAAAAATATTTAATTTTCATAAAAGAGAGACTAATTTTATATAACTATTCAAGGTGAATGAACCTATACGGTAAATCAACTTAGACCTATAGCATTTTGTAATGTAAACTACAAAATTATTTCTAAAGTCATTGTTTAGAGAGGTAAAAGTATGATGCTCCATGTGGTATCACAGAATCAAAATAGTTTTATCCCAGGACGATTTACTT
Organism: Cicer arietinum; assembly: GCF_000331145.2. Lineage (NCBI taxonomy): Eukaryota > Viridiplantae > Streptophyta > Magnoliopsida > Fabales > Fabaceae > Cicer > Cicer arietinum. Next base: position 23,616,692 of record NC_021167.2, read on the forward strand.
CTGATAACATTTTAGTGCTCCAAGAAACTATGGTACTAAAGGCTTTATGATTCTCAAGCTTAATCTCGAAAAATCATATGATAAACTTGAATGACAATTTATCATAGAATCTCGTGACATGTTAAGATTGTCTTTGATACTTAAGAATATTATACGACATCTATTGATATGAATGGTTCTATAACTAATCCATTTGGCACTTCTAGAGGGTTTAGATAAGGGGATTTTACCTCCCCTTATCTTTTTATGATATCTGTAAGACCCATAATTTTAAAGTACCATTTATGTATTTTTGGTGTATTTTGGATTTTGGCTCGGAGGCTTTTAAGCCAAAGTTAATAATATTTTGGAGTTTTATAATCAAAAAGATATTTTGAGATATTGGTTAAGTTATATTTATTATCTATATATGTTTGGTTGGAGGGAAAAAGAAAGGACAACTAGAAGGAAGGAAAATGAAAAGAAAATAGTATAAAAGGAAGGAAGGAAAAAGGAAGAAAGGAAAAACAAAGGAAAGAAAAAGAAAGGAAGGAAAATTGAAAATTCCATCGTCTTCTTCCTCTCCCGCGGCCAATTTCTCTCCTTTCTCCCATTTTCATTTTCGTCGCTTTCCTTTCTTCAAAACTAGTAACCCAAGGTTGGGTGAGAGTTAGATCAAGGTTTTCGCGACTCCACTCTTCCTCTTTGATTCGAAAACGAAGAAAAACGGTTTTTGAGATCCAAACACAAACCCCTCCGTTTCTTCTAGATCCAAACCTCATTCCTCGAAGAGATAGAAGGGAAAGTTGCTAACCACCACGCTACGATGCTAGTGAACTAATTTGGAAGCGGCGTTGCGAGCGGAGATTTTACCGGAATTACTCGCGGTACCAGAAACGCACGTTAAAGCTAACGTTGAGGTAAGGGCTCCTTCCAAACTTCTAGTCGCATTAGGGACTTATCTGTGGTTTTGTGGGAAGGAATTTGTTAGGGTTAAAGATATCGATTTGGGGAAAAACGAAACTAATACGTTATGGATAAAACCTTAGAGTTAGGTTTTGTTTATATTGATGAATGTTTCGTGGTAAATGAATTTGAAGTCATTGTGTATGATTACGAGTAAATGAAATTTGATGTATCCGGGTGTTATGTTGCGTTGATTTGTGTTCGTTGTATTTGGCGTGTCCATACTTGATGTTTGTTAATTGTTGTGGTTGCTGTGAATTATGGTTTGAATGTGAAAGTATGTTTGAATTTATCTGTGGTTTTGTGGGAAGGAATTTGTTAGGGTTAAAGATATCGATTTGGGGAAAAACGAAACTAATACGTTATGGATAAAACCTTAGAGTTAGGTTTTGTTTATATTGATGAATGTTTCGTGGTAAATGAATTTGAAGTCTGATGCATTTGGGTGTCATGTTGTGTTGAATTGTGTTCATTGTATTTGGCGTGTTCATACTTGAGGTTTGTTAATTGGTGTGTTTGTTGTGAATTATGGTTTGGATGTGAGAGTATGTTTGAGTTTGTTTCTGTGGAATTTGAAAACCATTAGAGTTAAACGAGTATTAAAAATGGGGAATCTTTTAATACCTCGGTTTACTTAATGTGCATTTGAGGAAAATGTTTAAGTTAACTGGGCGTTGAGAATGGGGAATCTCTTAATGTCTCGGTTACTTAACTATCGTTTTTGAAAATCGTTTCGGTAAATGAGTATTAAGAATGGGGAATCTCTTAATATGACTGTTTGCTTAACGTTTTGTTTTGAAAATCATTAAGTTAAATCGGTATTAAGAACGGGGAATCTCTTAATGACTTATTTAATTAATGTTGTTTGAAAGTCGTTTAAGTAAATGGGTATTAAAAATGGGGAATCTTTTAATACCTCAGTTTACTTAATGTGCGTTTGAACCTCGGTAAACGATACGGGCCCGTGATAGGCAGTACGTTTATGGTTTACGCTTTTTAGTAAATCGTGCAGACCCGTGATAGGTGGCACCTTGGTAATTGGTACTTTGGCCTGCGATAGGCGGTACAATTATGATTTACGGCCCTTCGAGGAGGGTTTTGGTTTGGAATTCCGAGTCCATGCATTTTGGCATATACGCATTGCATTAGGGTGCTTGGCACGCGAGTCGTGGTTGATTTGAGTTTTATGATTAAGTGATTTGAATTTGAGTCGTTGTGGTAATTGCGTTGAAAATGCTAAGTGTTATGTGTTGATTGTTGTGTGTAAGTATGATGGTTATCGAGATCTCAATTGCCGTGGTAATCGTGTAGGAATTGCTAAGTGTTAGGTTGTGAACTTGATTAGGAATGACTTGAGTTAATGCATGAATTTTTGGAAAAACGATCAGGGAAATCGATTTCCCAATCGATTGGATGGAAGTCAGGGACTTGGCCAAATGGACAAAATCGATTAGCCAATCGATTTTGTAATCAGTTTTCGAAAATCATTTACGAAATCGATTGCCCAATCGATTGGGCCTAAGTCAGGGACTCATCCATATTCGACCAAATCGATTTGGAAATCGATTGGCTTAAAACCTGGGGGCTCAGTACTCACTCAATCGATTGCCAAATCGATTGATTCAACCCAGGATTCTATTTTCATTAAAAGCCTTCACCCCAATCGATTTCCCAATCGATTGGCTCAGTGAAAATCCTCAGTATTGAGTTAGATGATTGATTGTTCATTAACTTATCCATGTCCTGATTGTTATGTGTTAATTAGGAGTTTGAGAACTTCATTTTACTTTCATTTTAAATGGGCAAAGTATTGTATGAACTTTTCGCATATTGGAAATCCTGGTAAGGTGCATGCTTAGTTGAAAAGTTATTTGAGCATTTAAAAACTTAATTGCTATGTGTTAACTGTTATTTTCTGGTTGGTGACCCTTTACACTTATTGTGGAAATCTGGGCTTTGCCCTCAGATGAGAGTCAGGACGGTCCTACCGGTTCGTACCCTACGGACGGGAATGGAGATGGGAACGCTTGACTGCAGTTACGTTAGGAGGATCTCACGGGGCGCGTGGAGATACTCAGGGTGTATAGCTTTTTGGTAGGATGATCAGATTAGGATGATGTATAGGGACTAGGTGTCCTTCTTTTTGGATTGGAGTATTTTTAGTTTGGAAAACTGTATTTATACTAATATTGTCAGTTCGACTTCTTATGAGAATGGGTCCCATGTACCATTTATGGTTGTGTAAATGTTTTGGATTTATAATTGGAGAAACTTTTCCGCTGCTTGTAAATTATAATGACTCAGTTATTTATCCAAAGGCATTTATTTATCTATTTCTCTGTTTTAATTTAATTACTTTTAAAAAAAAAAAAATATATACCCTCGCTTTGAAAAACGGGGTGTTACAATATCTCTGGAGAGATTGAGCCACATGGAAAGCTCTTCATTATGGTAGAGGTGGGGGACCCTATCTCTCACACATATTCATTATTAATAATATTGTTTAGGTTGTTGAGGCTAGTATAGAATAAATTTTCAGCTCATTAAATCCATTTTGGCTTATTTCTGCGTAATTTTGGCCAAAAGATAAACACACATAAATCCAAGGTCTTTTTCTCAAAAAATATGTCAACAACGAAAGTAACTTCTTTAAGTCAAATTATGGGGATTGATTTAACTACAAACCATGGAGAAGTCCTTGGTGTTTCTCTGATCCATCAACGAGCCTCAAAATATTCATTATCCTTTATCATGGATAGACTAAGATCTAAACTCACAAATTGGAAATCTAACTTTCATTCATTTACAGGTAAAGTCAATCTTGCTTAATCATCTCTATCTTGCATTCCTACATATGTGATGTAAACCATGTCAATTACTAGTTCTATTTGTGATAAAGCTAAGAGACTATGTTGCAACTTTATCTAGGGTAGTACACATGAACAAAGAGCATACCATTTGATCTATAGGGAAACAATTTGCAAGCCAAAGCACGAAGGCAGGCTTGGTTTCAAGAATCTCAAAGTCCTTAATCAAGCATATATGACCAAACTTGTTTGGCAACAGGTTACAAACATAGACATATTTTAGGTTCCATTGTCCTGAGGCAAGTATAATTTGGTATTATGAACAAGCTTCATATCCAACAACGCAATATTGCTTCAAATACTTGGATGAATATTTGCAAAGTGTACCCTAATACTAAAAGTAATGTGTGGTGAGTTATTCGTGATTGTCCTTCTACAAAATTTTGGAAGGATCACTAGATACTAGGTTGTGGAAAGCTTGCTAACTCAATACCTCAAGACATTCCACTTATAAAAACTAACTTTTATGTATTGAGCTACACTAATTATACAAATTAGAATTGAAGTAAACTGCAAAAAATTATCCCTAAGTCAATATGTGAGAAAATTATATCCTTGAAACCTCTAACTGATGCTTCTCCAGATTTCCCCACATGGCTACCAGCCACTGACGATCAACTTACTATTATGTTAGCCTATAATAACCTCGCAAACCATGAGACCAATGTTGACTCCATAATATTGTTCAAGGAGGTTTGGAATTGACAGAGCCCACCAATTGTTAGGACGACGCTTTGGAAGATGGCACATGGGAAACTCCTAACAAATGTTGAGAGTTGTCATAGAGGCATGGCCTAATACGACCCCTATCAATGTTGTCTCTCTACGCCTGAGACCCTTATGCACGTTGTGAGATATTGTGAGGATGTCCAACTACTTTGGAATAGAGTTATTAAGCCTGAATTTTGGAGTAAATTCGTTAGCATGTGTACTTATGTTTGGCTTGAATGAAATCTTACTCACAATGACATTCGAAGCATCCCTTGGACATGGAAAATTTTCTTTGATGTAGCGGTTAATGAACTCTAGAAAGATCGAAAATCTTTGGTTTTCTCCCAAAATACAAAAACAATGAGGGATTTGTCGCATTGCATTTATAACCAAGTTGACTTTTTTCATTACTCTTTGATCAAGAGTAAGGTTCTAAAGTATAACTTGAATAACTCTAATAAAAAAACACGAACTTAACCCCCTGTGGGGGTTATAAAGATGAACGTTGATGATACTTACACCCATATTGATGGCTCATTGGCTTGTGTGGGAATCCTTGGCGAGCAAAATGGTAAGTTCATATGTGGTTTCTACTGCAAAGTTACATCCAATAGCTCCTTATTTTCTGTAGATTTTTTGCAGTGGTGTTTTATTGGCTCGTGATAAAGGTATTCGTAATGTTATTTCTGAAACTAACTCAATGGCCATCCTCTCCATGATCAAAAAAGACTATACTCAGTTTACTTCCTTGTTAATCACCCTCAAAGAGATTATCTCTATATTGCATTAGATGCACTTGACCTACTCCTTTAGTTAATCGCTAAGAGAAGTAAATAGATGTGCTCATTTCTTAGTTCAACTTAGTCACAATGCTCCTTTTTTTTTAGACTATTTACCTACCTTTTTCTTTATTAGATTCATTTATGATGTATGGTGCTGAAAGTTTTCATTATCAATTTTGATTTTAGTTAATATAATTCCTTTCTGAATGTCTTGACACTAATATTGATGCCCAAAAAGTATTGACCTTATAGAAAACGTAAATATTTTTCTCTCTTTTATTACTGTAATAAATTTGTAACAATAACATATATTCTAGATAAACATATTACTTTAACAATTTTTATAAAATATGTGATTTTTGTTAAACATTCATGTAATAAGGGACATGGGGAATAATAAGAAGATAGCATTTCTAATTACTTTTTTCTTGCCATAAATATTTATGACAAAATAAATAAAGTGTGTAATGGACGGAGTTTATTCGATTTTTAACAAAAAATAATTCGAACTAATGAAATGCACACAGGTTGGTTTGATTCAGTTTTGTTTGTTTTTATAATTGAATTCGAACACAACTAAATCGATGATATACGGATTGGTTAAGTTTGGGTGATTGGATTTGCATAAAAAAAAAACTATAAAATTCTAATTTATTGATAATCAGAAATATAATTTGAAATACCCAATTAGAAAATAAAATATGCAGTTGCCACTTTGCATTTAGGGATGGGAATAGGCTAGGCCGTCCGACAGGGGCCTATGGCCTGGCCTACTTATGGCCTGGCCTGGCCTGGCCTATTTAATAAAAAGACCAGGCTCAGGCTATTTTTAAAGCCTATTTATTTAAATAGGTCAGGCTCAGGCTTATAAAGAAGCCTATTAGGCCTGACAGGCCGGCCTATATATACTTAATTATTTATTAATGTTATTTTTTATTATTATATTAATAATATTATTTCCTATTTTAAATTTTATCAATTAGACAATCACTCAGTAGTCATTCCATATTCGATAGCTATTCCATATTTGGTAGTCGTTCCATATTCGGTAGCCATTCAATTAGTCAATAACTCAGTAGTCCTTCCATATTTGTTTGAGAGGTAATAATTGATACATTTGTTTCAAAAAAAAAATCTATTCTTTGAAACCAAGAATTATGTTTTAGGGTTTAAAGGATGTTTGTTTCAGATTTTTTAAAAATTATTTTGTTAGAAAAATTATTTTTTGTTTAATATATATAGATATGTACATTGATATTGGTATGTGGAGAGCATTTAAATATTTTAATATGAATAAGGCTTTTAAATAGACTTCCAGGCTAGGCCAGGCTTTTAAAAAGGCCAGGCCAGGCCGAAAAAAAAGCCTATGATAGGCCGTAGGCCAGGCTTATGCCTAAAAAATTAATCGTAGGCCAGGCTCAGGCCTTGCAAAGCCTGGCCTGGCCTGGCCTATTCCCACCCCTATTTGCATTGTTCCTCGAACACGAATATCATGCGTAACTACCCACGAAAATGTTATGAGCAACATTATCTACGGAAATATCATAGACAAACGTTATTCACAGCATTTATGTCGATAATATTTTGCCTACGAGTCAATTATATGGACCCGTGTCCGTGAGTAGTCCACAGGTTATTTTTTATTACCAATGAAATTTTTGTGGGTAAAGTCTACTCACATGTTATTTTTTATTACCAAAGAAATTTTTGTAGGTAAAGTCAAAATTTACCGTAAGTAATGACATATTTTTTGTAGTGTTGGAATAAGTTATATCTACAAACCCATAATTTTTTTCTTAAAAATAAATATACAGTACTAACATAATTTGGTTCTCAAAAATAGAATTTTGGAGTAACATAATGCATAACAACCCCAAATTAAACTAAAAAATAGACAGTAATAATATCAAATTAAAACAAAATTTAGATAATGAAAATCTAAATGAGAATTTTAAATACAATGCAAAATAAGATCCGATCCACATACCCCTTAGAAATAAATGTATAAATTATATATTAGAAAAATCAAAAACGAAAAAGAATTATATAGAGTGCATATTTTGTTTACTGGTTTTGTGTTTGAGCAATAAGAAAGAACAAAAATAAGAATACAAATAAAGTAAATAAATATATAAAGTGTAAATAAAATACTTATGGACTTCTATGTGAAATAGCTAGCAATTGACAATACGCATTGTCAAACGTACCAAAATAAAGAGTAACAACATCATTTAAAAATATAAATATAGTTTTTTATAACTAAAATATATATTAACAATCCTTCATTAGCATAAAAGTGCTATAGAAGGAGCAAGCATTAACAATATACAACATTCTCTCTAACAATAAATAGAACTATCAAATTAAATAATTGAATGGTTATAAACACCATTGGTTAAAGTCATAGCTAAAGCATTTCAAATTATACTTAAACTAAAATCAAACTAAAACTTTCTTACTTTCAACAATTGAAAGAATATTTGCCTCATATTGAAACATTCTATTATTTCTATTTTACAAATAGACTAAATTACTGTTAGATAATATTATTATATATTAGTAGTAAGGGTATTTTAAACAATTCTATTCTTTTATATATATATTCATTGTAACCCTATTAACTTTAGTTTGGTTCATTCTATGTTATGAAACCTTAGAGTGATTGTTTTTCTTCTTCCTCTTTTCATTGTTAACATGGTATCAAAGAGCTTTGGTTGATTTTGTGATCTATTATAAAGAAGAGAGAGATTATTTTGATAGAAAAAACAACCACCAAAAGAGAAAAGAGAAGAGTAACCATATTCCCGATTTTGTTAAATCAGACTCACAAAAACATCGATTGTGCATTCGTTAACCGTTGGATCGGGCTGATGTTTGGACAGCAGGTTCGCAATATTCAGGTCTTTATCTTCAACGGTCGAATCGGCGAAACGACGTCTGTAGGGGGGATAAATAGGGCTCTCACAGCACCAGATTATCCATAATTTATTTTGTCTCAGTGATTGTATTTGTCGTATTTTCCTGTCATTATTTGTTATGGCTGATGTTAAGGATGACTCTCTTCAAGCACATTGTCCGAAATTGGGGAGAACACATAAGAAGAATTTTAGGGGGTCATCGTCCAATGTTGTTGCTCTGCTCCTTCTATCATTGGCTCTAGTTCTGGTTCTGTATACTCATCTGAGATTGCTTCCCAAATATTTGATATTGCAGAACAACTTCAAAAAAAACTTCTTGCCACTCAATCACATGACATGTATGCCACCTCTTCTAAAGGTTTGAACTCCTCTGGTATGTCAGATATATCTCCTTCCATATGGATTCTTGATTCGGGAGCATTTCATCATATGACATACGATGATAAATCTTTTGTGTCTGTGAAACTTGTCTCATCTGTGTCGGTTATGACTGCTGATGGCACTCATATGCCACTAGCAGGCGTTGGTTCTGTCTCCACACCTAACATGTCTCTTTCTGATGTTTATTATGATGGCACCCTCCACCAAACATCTTGTACTGATACTCCTCAATAAAATGGAGTTGCTGAAAGGAAACACCGCTATATTATAGAGACTGCTCGTTCCCTTTTGTTGTCCGCTTCAGTTCCTAGTGAGTTTTGGGGAGAAGCAGTTCTTACCGATGTTCATGCTATTAATAGAATTCCATCCTCTACCATATCAGGTTTGTCTTCCTTTGAAAAATTGTATGCTTCCACCCTTGATTATCATTCTTTGAAAGTTTTTGGTTCTACTTGTTTTGTTCTTCACCCTCAAGTAGAGCGCAGTAAGTTGTCTTCTCGTTCAGCGTTGTATGTTTTTCTTGGTTATGGGGATGGTCAAAAAGGTTATCGTTGTTATGATCCTCATGTAGGAAAACTTTATGTATCTCGTAATGTTGTTTTTCTTGAGCACATCCTTTTTATTCTTGATCCTCTTTGGCAGCATGCTATGGCAAAAGAACTTTCTGCATTGCACAAAACCAATACTTGGGAATCAGTACCTCTTCCTCCTGGAAAACGTGTTATTGGGTCTCGTTGGGTATACAAGATCAAAACTAAGTCTGATGGGTCAGTTGAGCGCTACAAAGCACGTCTTGTTGCTAAGGGTTTCTCTCAACAATATGGTATGGATTATGAAGAAACTTTTGCTCCTGTAGCCAAGATGACCACTATTCGTACTCTTATTGCAGTTGCATCTATTCGTCAATGGCATATTTCCCAAATGGATGTCAAAAATGCCTTTTTAAATGGTGAGCTTCGTCTGATGGGTCAGTTGAGCGCTACAAAGCACATCTTGTTGCTAAGGGTTTCTCTCAACAATATGGTATGGATTATGAAGAAACTTTTGCTCCTATAGCCAAGATGACTACTATTTGTACTCTTATTGCAGTTGCATCTATTCGTCAATGACATATTTCTCAAATGGATGTCAAAAATGCTTTTTTAAATGGTGAGCTTCATGAAGAAGTCTATATGGTCCCTCCGCAAGGAGTTTCTCATAATCAAGGGGAAGTATGTAAGTTAAAGAAAGGCTCTACATGGTCTTAAACGGGCTCATCGAGCTTGGTTTGAGAAATTCTCTACTTTGATCACTTCTCTTGGTTTTCACTCTAGTGAACATGATTCTGCATTGTTTATAAGGTCCACCACTTATGGTCGCATTATACTTTCTCTATATGTTGATGATATGATTATTACAGGTGATGATGTTAGTGGAATCAATGAGTTGAAATTGCAGTTAGCCAAACAGTTTGAGATTAAGGAATTGGGAACTCTTCGCTATTTCTTGGAGATTGAAGTTGCCTACTCTCCTAGAGGCTACCTTCTTTCTCAATCCAAGTACATCGCCAACATTCTTGGTCAGGCTTGTCTTTCTGATACTAGAGCAGCAGATACTCCTCTTGAGTTAAATGTGAAATATGCTCCCTCGGATGGTGTTCCTTTACCAGATTCCACTTTGTATCGTACTTTGGTTGGCAGTTTAGTGTATCTTACGATTACCAGACCTGACATTGCTTATGTTGTTCATGTTGTTAGTCAATTTGTTGTCTCTCCCACTACAGTACATTGGGCAGCAGGTATTCAGATTCATCGTTGTCTTCAAGGAACTCAATTTCAAAGTCTTCTCTTTCCATCGTCATCCTCATTAGAGTTACGAGCTTATTCTGATGCTGATTGGGCTGGTGACACCACAGATCGTAAATCCACCACAGGGTTCTGTATCTTTCTTGGAGACTTTCTTATTTCTTGGAAGAGTAAGAAACAAGACATTGTCTCTCGCTCCTCTACAGAAGCTGAGTATCGTGCTATGGCATCCACTACCGCTGAAATAATTTGGTTGTGTTGGCTTTTGTCTGATATGGGTATCTCTCTTTCTGAGCCAACTCCGATGCATTGCGATAACAAGAGTGCTATTCAAATTGCTCACAACTCGGTCTTTCATGAACGCACTAAACACATTGAGATTGATTGTCATTTTACTCGTCATCATCTTCAGCATGGAACTATTACTCTACCGTTTGTTTCGTCTTCTTTACAGATTGCTGATTTGTTTACAAAGATGCATTCCATTAAACGTTTCCGTTTTTTAGTTGACAAACTCTCGATGCTCCATGTTAATGCATCGTGAGTTTGAGGGGAGATGTTAGATAATATTATTATATATTAGTAGTAAAGGTATTTTAGACAATTCTATTCTTTTATATATATACTCATTGTAACCCTATTAACTTCAGTTTGGTTCATTCTATGTTATGAAACCCTAGAGTAGTTGTTTCTCTTCTTCCTCTTTTCATTGTTAACAATTGCAACTAATCAAACACAAAAAATCATCTTTCTTTTAATCCTACCACAACGAACCACGCTAGCAAATTGAGTAGTATGGTTAAGAGGCGTATTTGGTTAGGCACTACAAAAATCAAGCCAATTAATAATTTTTTTACCACACTTGACTAAAAATCAATGAACATTCAAAAAAAATAAATAAGTGATTAATATTTTCCTCAAAGTTGCATCCACCCAAACATGTTAAATCATCATATGCAATAACATTGCTAAAAGCCATATTGTCTTGTGACGGGATTCAATTATTGAACAACCCAAAAAACTAAGAAGAATTTGCCTAACTTTTATTATGATGTTATTTATATATTTAAATTGATAGACTAAATATTATTATTCATGATAAAATTTATATCTTTGTTAATATTTGTGTGTGTGTATATATATATATAAATATTTTTATATAATAATAATAATAATATAAATAAAAATAATATGTATATTATAGAGATGTAGAATGGAATCAGTACTAAACTATCTTTATCTACACTCATACCTACTTTTTTTTAAAATAATTATCCGAGTTGAAACATGTACTAATAATATGGGTCAAATTTCTATCCCTAACTCTTATGTAATGGTACAAAATATATTACGAATAGAATATAGCTACATCCTTAATGATAAGGTCAAATAAAATAAGCTCTTGAAGTCAAAAATAATGGACTTAACTACAATAAGCGCATGAGAATTTAAACGTGGATGCTGAACGGTGTGCTATAAAAAAAAAAAATATTTTGGGTTGGGTTTGGGGCAGCGCAAATATAACCTCAATATTTTTTTATTATATCTTATTAATCACATAGAATAATAATATTAGTCTTATATAAATTAACCTGTCTTCAAACAGCATATCATCATTCGAAGCTTTTGCATAGAATTAGAAACCTTCATCTAAACATTCTTCTTTTGTTCCTCCTAAATCATCATGGAGTTTCACAACCCTTTCACTAATATTACCTTTATTGCTTCTTTTGTCTTCCTTTTGATGATATTCAAAATATTTAAAAGATGGAGTTCTAAAAATTCCACTACCAATTTACCACCAGGACCATGGACCCTACCCCTTATAGGAAACATACATCAAATTATCAGCAACTCACTTCCCCATCATTGCTTCAAAAATTTGGCAGAGAAATATGGTCCTTTAATGCACCTTAAACTAGGAGAGATATCACATGTAATAGTTAGTTCACCTGAAATGGCCAAAGAGGTTATGAAAACACATGACTTCACCTTTTGTGATAGACCATCATTGCTTTTGCTTTCGATACTTACTTACAATGGTTCAGACATTGCCTTCTCTAAATATGGAGAAAAGTGGAGGCAACTTCGAAAGATGATTGTTGTTGAGCTATTAAATGCAAAGCGTGTTCAATCATTTAGGCCCATAAGAGAAGAAGAGGTGTCAGATCTTGTTAAATCAATATATGAATCTGAAGGCTCAGTTGTTAATCTCACTAAAATGATTTACTCAATGACATATGGAATAACAGGGCGAGCAGCTTTTGGAAAAAAGAACCAACAACAACAAGTTTTCATATCAGCTTTTGAGAAAATATTGATCATATTGGGAGGATTTTGTATTGCTGATCTTTTTCCTTCTATAAAAATATTGCTTGAAAGGGTGAGTAGTACAAAGACTAAATTTGAAAAACTTTGTAGAGAGACTGATGGAATATTGCAAGACATCATCAATGATCACAAAAACAGTGACAAAGAAGCAAGGGATGAAGATCTAGTAGATGTTCTTCTCAAGCTTCAACAAGAAAATAAACACTCGGAAAATCCATTGACTGATGACAATATTAAATCAGTCATTCAGGTTAGTATACAATTAAACACATTTATTTTCATAACTTAAAGATTAAAGGCTTAATTGCAGTTTTAGTCCTCTTAGTTTTACTGATTCACAAAATTGGTCTTCTAATTTTAAAAGTTGACATTTTTGGTTGCTCACTCATATTTTTGAACTAAAAAATGACAAATTGACATATTTTTAGACGTGACATACAATTATATGATATAGAATCATCTATATGAATTAATTATTCATTTGTTATTAATTAAGTTAAAAATATGAAGAAAAAAATTCAAAGTTAAAATCAAAGTTTTTACGACATTTTATTTCAATTTCATCGGTGTTAATCATTCTACATTGTCGTATCATATGTCACATTATTTAAACCATATCACGTTATTATTTTTTAGTAAAAAAACTAGAGGGAGGGACCAAAATTGTCACTTTTAAAATAGGAGGACCAATTTCGTGAATTAGTAAAAATAGAAGGATTAAAACTGCAATGTATCGAAGAAAATGATTGTTGGTCTAGATAATAAATAGTGTCACTATTAATCCATTTCAGGATTTGTTCGCTGCTGGTAGCGAAACATCATCAAGTACTGTGTTATGGGGGATGTCTGAGATGGTAAAGAATCCAAAGGTGATGGAAGAAGCACAAGCTGAGGTAAGAAGAGTGTATGGTAGCAAGGGGTATGTGGATGAGACAGAGTTGAACCAATTGATATACTTAAAGTCAGTCATCAAAGAAACGTTGAGGTTGCATCCACCTATACCATTGTTAGTTCCAAGAGAAAGTAGAGAGAAATGTCAAATAAATGGATATGATATCCCAGCCAAAACAATAGTTGCTGTTAATGTTTGGGCAATTGGAAGAGATCCAAGGTATTGGGTTGAAGCTGAGAGTTTTAAACCTGAAAGGTTTGAGAATAGTCTAGTAGATTTTAGAGGCACAGATTTTGAATTGTTACCATTTGGTGCTGGAAGGAGGGTGTGTCCAGGCATTATCTTTGCCATACCTAACATTGAGTTACCTCTTGCTCAGTTACTTTACCATTTTGATTGGAAGCTTCCCAATGGATTGAAGAATGAAGAACTGAATATGACTGAGCAATTTGGTATTACTGTAGGAAGAAAACATGACCTATGTTTGATTCCTATTCCTCGACGTGCTTGATATGTATTGCATAAACAAACAAGTTCACAAAATAATTAATAATACTTCACCACTTAGCAATTGTTGTTTCTAGTGGACCAAATAATAGTCATTTCTCCCATCAAGGAAGGAGAACGTTGTTCCTTATAAAATATGTATTGGCAATCATTATAAATAATATTTTTTAAATATGTGTTTCTAATATATGTATTATACTTTAACCACAAGCATTAAATTTGTGCTAAAATTCAATTATAAACTAAACAAATATGGTTGTACACTATCTACTTAACACCCTTTTAAACTGTCAACTCATACCACTAGACAAAATATGACAAACAAATAATAAAATGAATAATGGTATCCATTTGTAATTATGAGCATATTGAAGTACTTTTAATTTTCTCTTAAAATTATATAAAAAGTAATAGATTAGAATATAATAGTTATATTAAAGTGTAATTGGTGAAGAATTTGGGCCTATACAACTTCAAGCCCAGGTCTTAGCTTCGGATCAAAGCAGTTGGGATTTTAGTGAAAAGGGGGTATCAAAGTCTTATTTCAGGTGCAGATAGTAACTCTGGTGGAAGATTGGGTTGTAAATTTTAAGGATTGGGTTGGTCGAATGGACGGCGTGAAAGGCATTAGGGGCACAATTTTTCAGCATTTCAAGGATCATTTTCTTTTTTTTCTTTTCTTCGTGTGGGGCGAATTTTGGTGGGTAATTTTTAATTTCAATGTATTAGTGATGAAGATGGAGATTTTTGGGTGAGAATCTTTGATGAAAGGGAGGTTAAGGTTGTTGTGTGGGATTGTGATAACTTTAGAAGCCCTAGGATTGATGGAGTAAATTTTGGTTTTTTGAAAGAATTTTGAGAGGATGCGAAATACGACTTTAAAAAGTCTATAAATAATCGATAGCAAGAGTAAAAAAATGGGGAAAGTACGATAGGGAGCACAATTGAGAGCACAAAAAAAAGAATAATAGACAAAAGAGGAGAAGATAATCTGATCTTGGAAAAATCAGTCAAGTAAAAAACCAATTAAGCAGTAAAGTATCGTTTTCTTATTGTTCTCTCTAATTTTCTACTTATTAGTCTTTGTATTGCACCTTTTACAAAATATTCTTTTTTTTTCTTTCTCTTTTTTCTGTTTATGCAAAAAAATAAACTCATATTTTAAACTTTCATTTTTTTTAAAGTTGTTTGTTCTTAAAATTGTTTTCTTTGCAACACAAAAATTAAAAAAATAAAATATAACTAATTGATGTTTATATACTAAGAAAACAAATTTCACCCTATTGTAATGTAACAGAAAACTTATATCACGTCTTTATCAAATAAAAAGAAAATCATAACAACGAATAAATAGTTTTTTTTCCTTATGACTAGAATTAAAGTCCGCTGCCGCCAGATGAAATTCATCATCGCTCTTCGCGCCACATCACGCATCCCCAATCATCCTTTAATATGTTGCTTCACTGTCGCATTCATCTGTCTCATTCACAAACAACCATGTTATGTTGTTTTCTAACAAAAACCTATTTTTCTTTATTTTAAAACAAAAAAAATAGAAGATATAATCCATGATAAGACATCTCACTTTTTTTTCATTATTATTATTATTACGTTTTTTTTATATGTATATAAATAAAAAATAATTAAAATAATAAAAATCAGACAACAAATAAATATTTTATACCCAAGTACTACGTGTGTTTTGATTTCTCTATTGTACCTGAGGATAGCAACGTTTTTCCATTGTCAAACCAAATTAATAAAAAAAAATCCTTTTTTTATTAATGTAAATAATTTATTTTCTTTTTTTTAATTATCTTTTAGGGTAAAATAAATAATTAAATAAATAATATGTATACAATTAATTATACAATAACTATTTTAACGGACGATGTTGGGTAATATTATTTTTCCTATTCGTAATCGACTTCTGAATCTATTTTTTGTGTTCAAGAACTTTACTTTAGATTTTATCTAATTTTCTCTTTTTAAAAAATAAAATTGGTAGCGATTTCTTTTTTCGCAGACAAATCGGATGCGACAGTAGAAAAGAACATTATATATGATAAATTGTGTCTCCTCTAAACTAAACTAATATGATAATGTTAGTTTTTGTTGTGCCTCTTATTGGTAGTCGTCAACTACCACTGACGCTATTTTACGTTTGTAGTGTAGGTGATTTGTCTCTTCGACGTTTTAAAAGATAAACACATATAAAATTTTATGCTTACATAATAATTGACTAAAAGGAATTCTTCCGCTCAAAAGAATAATTTTAAAAAGAATTTTTAAAATTTATATCTTATGATTTCGGTTGTTAATGCCTTATTTTCATGTTTTTCGTGTGATTTGATAACGTGATTAATGTTTTTGAATGTGCTTCAATCTTTGGAATAATCTTCTTGTAAGAACTTTATCGTAGATATATGTTGGATACATATTTATGATGTGATACTTTTGAGTTAGTTGCACGGGTCTTTTGTTTATCAACATATCATTTATTACTTTTGAAACAAAAGGAATTTGAATGATAGTGAGTACTATATTGCATTCGTTGATGATTATTCAAGTATGTGTTGGATTTACTATATGAAGCTTAAATCTAATGTTGCTAACATCTTCATGACAAAGCACTGCCGGAGAAATTTTGGGCTAAAGCTCCAAATACAATAGTGTTTTTGTTGAAAAGATTGCCAACAATGTATATATCTCATATTTGTCTGAGTGTTAAAGATTTGTAAAAGAAAAGAAGGTTGATTAAAGTAAAAAAAAGTTTATGTAACAAACGGAGGAGTGATGTGGTAGAGGAATAAATTAAATAATTAAATAAATGAAATTAAGTAATCAAATTGATAAAGAAATGGAAAATAGAATTGAAGGAAACATAAAGTGTTATGTTTTTGTCCCTCCATTCAAAATCAGAAATAGGTTTGGGAATTAGGGTTCTCTCCTCCTTTCTCTATTATCGCATCACCATCTTCAAATCACTATTATCGAATCACCATCATCTTCGAATCTTCATATGCTTCTTCTTAGTTCAACCATGGTGTCATCTTCATCTGCAACAAACTCAGCTCGTTTTCAATTGCATAAATGTGGATGTAGGAAAGCAATGCATATGTTCATCTGTAACACTGATGAAAATCTAAACGGCGAATTGGGAGATGTCCTCATTGGAAAATGAGTAATTTTTCTTAAATCTGTTATTTTAAAATTTATTATTTTTAGTTATAATTTACATTTACTAAGTTTAATGTTTAATTTTTTGTTTTTGTTTGTAAACCCCTTATAGTTGTCAATTGTTTGTATCGGATGATAAACTCGATATAGATCCCATATTAGTTCGACTCCGACGTAGAACAAATTCAAAATCAACTTCGCAAGATATTTCTGTTAATGCTTCAACAACAGCAACGTTACCAATTTTACATTCATGTGGACGCAAATGTAATGAGCTTATGAAGGGAAAGGAGGAGATAACCTAATCCCCAAATCTATATCTGATTTTGAATGGAGGGACTAAACATAACACATTCGACTTTCCTTCATTTCTTTTTATCATTTTTTAATCAATTTAATTACTTAATGTCATTTTTCTTAATTATTTAATTTATTCATCTGATTCGTCAAACAATCTTGTCACTTCTCTAATTGCCACATAAGCTTTTTTTAACGGCAACTAACAATATGGGATAATTTTAAAACTATATTGATCTTACAAAGTTTAAATTGAAAAGAAAAAAAAAACTTACACGGACAAAAATGATAAAGGCGTGAACTTACAAAGACAAATCAAATATTTAAGCCTAAAATAATCAAAGTAATATCAAAATATTACAACAATTTTTTTGCAAGCTCACAAAGATATTAAGGTAGCTCTTTAAAATCACGATCTTCATAATGTTCTCTAAAAGCTAATAATGCTCCCCATGTATTGAAGGTGACTTTGCTTGAAATTTATTTTATAACTCACATTGAGTTCTTATGTTGTATACCTTGGGTATATGCAACAACAATACAAAATCAACTTTGAGTATCATCTCAACAACATCCTTTCAAGATAAGAAAATGATGTTGCAGTAATGCATCATCAACATCAATACAAGTATAGGTGCACCTTTCATTTATAAAATGCATAGTAAAGATTGTATCTTGATGTCACACCATTCCAAGTAGTATAATATGTCATCATTATCATACCAAATGGTAAAACTCAAAGTTGATGTTGTCTTTTGTTATTGTAGACACTAGAACATCAAAGAATAATCATATTCATGATTACTACATTCTTGTTTATACTGAAGTATCTCAAAAATATTAAATAGACAAAATATATTGTGTGCAAACACCAAGACAAATTGAGGAAAACAATCCTTCAAAAAAAATTATTTAAAAATGAGTAACCAAAAAAATATCATTCTCTTATATAGAAAAAAATCATTCTCACTTGTATTCTTTGAGAGTGCAAATCAATTTGTTTTATTATAATATCTTTAATATACATATGTGTTAATTTTGAATTGTTTTCCTATACAACAACCTCTTCGATATCACCTCTTCAAACTTGTTCAGCCTTCTTGTGGTATCAATTCCATGATTCTTGAAGATGGACAATTATTTACTAATATGTTGAGTTTTGAAAACAACCAAAACGAGACTAGATCGAATACAAATTATTATCTGGATGAGTTTTTTTTTTTATTATGATTTGACTCTTTAGTTTTGTTTTGAATATTAGGATTTTAATTTTTTTTATCATGGTCGTATTTTGTTTTTCAAATATATGCATAAATTATGTTTTATTAAAAATGTTAAGTAATTTAATAATAATTTAAATTTTAATAATTAATTGCAATTTAAATAATTTAATAAAAATTTCAAATCTTTAAATAATTTTGCTTCAATTAAATATAAAATAAAATAAAAACTAAATAAAGTTTAATCAATTATTAAAATTTTAAATAATTTATTATAGTAAAAATCATTCATATAAATAACTTTTAAATAATTAATTATAATATAAATATTTAATTAAATAAAAATACTTATTGTAGCTCCATTGCCATATTATTATAGCTCTCCCATGAACTCCAAAATCCAACTCGTCATATTTATTTTAGACAAAAATATAGTTTGATTAAAAATACATTATTTTTTTAGAGTGATTAGAATTACCAAAAAAAAATTACAAAAAAAGAAATACATAAAAAGAAATAGTTGTTTTGTTATATAAAGAAATATGTGTTAATACACAACTATTAAATTTTAAAAATATATTTATAAGAGTTTGGTTTTTTTCTTTTCTATTAAAGAATATTTTATTTTCTATTAATTGATAATAAAAAACTTTTTTTACACAATTAATGGAATCACATATTATGAAATTAATTTATTTTATTAATTTAAAAATTACTCTACAAATATTTAAATAATAAATATAATCAGCTATATATATAAAAAAACACTTTAATACTAACATATAAATGCATAACAAGTTAATCCTATAAATAATATGTACCACAATATTATTTTGTAGAAATGATATTAAAATGTCGTCATATTATTTTTTTATTGATGAACTATAAAATATCAGCATCCTTTTTTTACTCAATAATATTGTCAATGTCATCTTCTACATAAATAGCACAAAACGATATTTGACATGTATATCTTGTTGCAACTATATTTTCTATATTAAAAATAAATCAAATTTCAAATAGTAAAATTGCTAAAATAGTAAAAGTACCATGCAATCATATTTGATTTTAAAATGCATGTTTCTTCAAATTCACAGTATTTGTTTCTCCAAATAAGAATCACAAATGGACTATGAGTAGGATCTCAGTAAAATACTATATTATATTTGTAGTTTAAAAAAATAAAAATACTCGAATTTTGTGGGTAATAATAGATATTTAATTATATGCACTTATACTCATTACTTGCATTTAAATTAAAATAAATTTTTCAATTATAAAATATTATATTATTTAATACAATTAAAAAAAATATTTAAAATTGTTAAATATATTTAATCATGAAAATAATAAATAAAAGTATTTAAATTGTCCAAAAATACATTGACTGAAGTTAATATTGTTCCCATTAAAGATATTATTATAAGCAAAACAAAAAAGAACATTAATTATTGGACTAAACATAGTTTTATTTAAATAAAAATAAAAGAAATTTAGAAAATAAATATAATCTTTTGTGAAATTAATTATTAATTTTATATATGTTATGGAATCTTTTTATTCCACCCAAAAATGTAAGGGAAATTTTATTAACTTTTGTTATAATTTTATTTTTATATTTTGATTTTATTTTTTAAAAGCGTTGTTGTATCTTTTACAGCGCGCGATTCTACAGTGCTTATTTTTTTGAAAAAACGCTGTAAAATGTCATTTTTAGCGTAATGTAAAATATTATCATATATGATAAAGTTTATATTTTTTTGTGTGTGTGCATATTATGTGGATATTAAAGTACTTGCATTCGCTTATTTTTTAAAGTAATTATATATGTCTACGCATGTATCTATATGTATCTATGATGTAGATTTTTACATTTTCTATTGTAAGTATTTTTAATGGATATCTAACTTGTGCATATTTCATTGTCATTTATGTCTCTACCTTTAGTGTCACTAATTCAACTGAATAGGCAAATTAATCTTTAAAATTATAAATGTTATTCAAATTAATTTTTAAATTAATTTTATAAATTGTTAAATATATCTTTAAAATTATAAAATATTAATCAAAATAATATATTTATAAACTTTAATTTATTTTTAGATATTTTAATATATCACTGTAATTGAATATAAATTTTACCCAACTCATATTAATTTAAATGTTTATAATTTAAAAGAGTAATTTTCTTATTAATTCATCATAATTATCTCACTAAAATCTCGGTTCAAAACTTTCAACCTACTAATATTTAACTGAAGTGTGATTTAATGACTAATTTATTTATTTATTGCTACGACGCACCACCACATCCTCTCTCTCCATATATCACTTGAATAAAAAACAGAAACAAAAAAATCCCAAAAAACGTTCCTTTTCATTCGACAGTAATAAATAATTAAATAAAGTAACTCTTTTTCTCTCTCCATTCTTATCCAAAACATAAAACAACATTGATAAAAAAAAATATATAACAACAGAAAAAGAGTAACTACTTCTATTCTTTTTTTCTCTTTCTTCATTGTCTCCAAAAAATTTCCACATTTTAATACATTTCATTCAATAACAAAACCCAGAATAAATAGACACATATTATGTGGGTACACTTTTTCTCTTTCATTTTCCTATGTAATATTTTCTCCCATTTTAATAATTTAATTTATTATTATCATTGACCCTCTCTTCCTCTTTCATTATTTGTTAAAAATATATTATCCTTTATTTTTATTTTTATTTATGGTGATATAATCAAAAACCTTTTCCTAAAAGGAAAGTGTCAATATTTTTTCACAATTAAATCACCCTTAGTCAAATCAGTAAAAATATTATTTTTTTGTCTTTCTATTAAAGAAAGATGAGCTAATGAAAATAATGCTTCAATCCACCAAACACAAAAAAAAACAAAATCCTTTATTATTTTATTTTTATTTTCTTTATATATATATAAAACAGAGCTTCTCTGTTTCTTCTACATAATTAGTGAGAGATTCTTTTTTGATAAATGGGTGAGAAAATTGAGAGCTTCCTACACACATAAAAAAAACTAAGAGCAAATATCAATTCAAAAATAAAATAAAAATATTAAAACCCCATTTGCTCATTCATCAAGAATTAAAATTCTCAAGGGTGTGTTGTGTTTAGTTTTTATGTTTGTGAGGTGTTTTTGAGAAATTTTCTTTCATTTTCTCGGGAAAATCTTTGATCAACAACAATGTCATCTTCAAGCTGGAGTTACTTTCGAAATTATCCATCTAATCTGCAACGCTTTCTTCAATGTGTCACTCCAGTTATTGCTTCACAAACTCTACCTCAGGTAATTTTTAATTTTATTTATTTTATTTTATTTTATTTATTTTATTTTATTTTATTTATTTTCTAAATTTAGTTTTACAGTTTTTAATTTATTTAATTTTTGGGTCAGTGTTGAATGCTGATGATGCCAATGTTTTCATTCTTCCTCTTTGTTTCGTTAATTCATGGGATGGTGTGTTTGTTTGTTTGATTGTGTTTTTTTTTTAATTTAAATATAAAAGGGACATTTTTGTAATTTAATATTATTATTATTATTATTAGAATTCTCTAGAGTTTTTTTTTTTCTTCTTAAAGATGTGTATGTTACGAGCATTAAATAACTATTTTTTTATTAAAAAAATGAAAATGTAACAAAGTGAATATATGTTTTGAATCCACTAGAATAATGATAATAAAGTCAGAATCTTTTTATTCAAACTGTTAATTTTGTCTATTCAAATATTTAGAAGTTTATAGTGGATTTTGGAAACAAAGTAATTTACGAAGGTTTGAAAAGTCAGAAAATTATTAAAAATTGATAAACTTTAAAGAATGTTATAATATATAATGTTAACGTTTGAACAGAGAAAACTGTTTTTTTAATGGAATTAGAGTTCTAGTTGGTAGTTTTGAAAGAAAAAAAAATGAAATGCTTTAATTGAATAACTTTATGGAGGTTTTGAATACATAAGTTTGATTTTTTTTTTTTTGGTCTATGATAAGTTTAATATTTTAAATAGAAAAAAATGGGATCAACAGACTTATTAAATAGAAAACGGAAACTAAATTTCATAAAAATTATTATGGTAAAAACTGGATATCTTAGTTACAAGATATTAAAAATATAACTATGTCTTATGGTACTATTGATATGTTGTCGAAATTAATTATTGGATAAGGGACAAAAGATTTGTAAAGATATATCCTTAAATTTTATTATTAAATGAGTTTAATACTATAAAAATATAAAATTATTTTATTAACATTTAACTATAACCATTGATTATTTATACTGACTGACTGTGTATAATCATTTTCGCTTATTTAATTATTATTTTATAATATATATATATATATATATATATATATGTTTATTAATTTTCCAGACTTTTTCTTATCAAGCTTTCCAATTTCACGAAATTATTAGTAAAAAAAAATTTATGTCAACATAATATTTTTTAAATGAATAAAATATCAAATAAATAAAATGAAATTAATATCAATTTTTTTCCTTTTCAAAAAATTTTAAATAATAATTGGATGCTTTTAATATTTTAAAATATTAATATAAAACAATATTTTTTATTTATTAAGTAGAATTAGTTTGGACAGACTAAAAAAATTACTTTAGTATTTTTTTAGGTGTAGAACTAGTTTAGTATTATTCATCTCTTTTTTTTTTTTGGTACAAGTTCAGTATTATCCTAATTTATTAGAGAATAATAAATAACCTTATAAAATATATTTTATTTTATTTGAGTTCTCGATAAATTTTTAATAAAAAATAATTTATTAAATCCTATGCAGATAACATTACTTTATCAACTATCATAAAAAAAATCAATAGTAAACATATCCTAGTTGTACGTGATTCTACATCCTTATCAATGGTTTGACTTTGACTTTTAATTTCATTAATAAATTATTACTTGTATTTATTTATTTTTAATTCTCATTAAAAATATACACAATTATTACAAAAATAATTAATTTTGTTAATTTTATTGATAAAATAAATTTTATTTATCAAAATATTCATATTAATAATAATTAATAGAATAATTAGATGAATTGAAAATTGAATTACAATAAATAATAATTATAAGTCCACAACCAATAATCTTAAATTGCTTTCTTTTTTTGTTTTTTAAAATTGCTTTCATTTTTTGCTTTTTAAAATTGTTTTCTCGTGTAACGAATATTCATTAGAATTTGATCCTTTTGAAAAGTCTCCATCCACGCCAATTTTATCTTTTGATATTTTGAAAACAATTAATGAAATATAAATTATATAGTCGTGTTGTCGACACAAAATCTTTCTTACTTTGAAACATTTTTTTTTATCAAAATTAAAAAAAGACGTTGTTTAATATCACATGTTTTATTTTAGTTTAGAAAAATTAAGGAGTGTTTAGTAAAACACGTGTACTTTTAACTCATTATTATAAATTAAAGTCTTATACATTTATATCGTTATATCTTTTGTTGTGTTTCTTACTCTACTAGTCTAAGATTTTATTATTTTTTTACTAAAACTAGTATAAGTCCTTTGAATGTAAATGAGATGAGAGATATTAATTTCTTTAATAGAAGAATGAAATGAGATATTGCCCTTTACTTTTCCCTCTAAATTTGATTATTTAATAAAAAGAAAAGAAACATTTGCACACAAAAAAAGAGAAGAAAAAACACTTTACTTGTAATTGTAAGCCTTAAATTTGGACAATGATCCTTTAAATTTAATTTCTACCTTTAATTTTATATTTAATTTGATTTATTTTTCTCACATTTTTTCTTCCATATTAAACAATAATTTTTTTTTTAATCTATTTTTTTTTTTTTGTTAAAATCCTCTATCTTTTCCACCTAAAAGATAGAGGATCCATATCCTTAACTTTGATAACACATAACATTATTCTTTTTTTAGAGACACTGTACATTGGAAAGAGATAGTGAAACCTTCTTTTTCTATATAAATAAATTCCATATATTTTTATTTAGTCAAATATTCGGTTCCTTATAATAATGGAAAAAACACATCACACAAAGTCTTCTTAATTTATTGCTTTGACGAAAATCTGTGGGTTTCTTTTGTTTTACAATGGCATGACATTTTTTTCTTTTTCAAGAGTGATTTCATTTGAAAAATTATGATACTTGCAAAATAATTTTTTTTTTTTTTTTTATTTCAAGAAACATTATTACCTCACTCTAAATTTTATTTAATATATATATTATAGATTGAGTCTGGAGTAATTTTTTAGCATTTAAGTTGAATTTTGAAATACAATATAATTTTTGTTTTACTCAATACTTGTGGTATGATAAAAAAAAAAAAAACAAAGTAGAAATCAACTTCTACTTGGCCTTTGGATTAGGATTGATGAGGACATAAGCCAAACTTTAGAAAACTTTTAATTTTTTTTCAAATTGATATCAATTGCACATGTTTCTGGCTGCCCTAGATTGCCCTACGTGTAGGGCAATACTTGTGATATGATAGAAAACAGAGTAGAAATATTCTATTGGTCGTATTCCATAAAAAAAGGCTTATCATATTAAATAATTTTTAAATTAAAAAGTTATTAAATATTTTGTTAACACGACGAATTATTATTGGTTGTTAATGTCAATTCTGTATATCTCTTTTAAATTTATGTAGATAGTACGGATGAAGATTAACTTTATTACACGACTGTAAGATTTATTTCACTTAATAACTTTAAGAGGATATAAAATTTCGTTCATTTAATCGTTGATAATTTTTAGATTATCTTAACGATTCTACTAACAAAAACTTATATATATATCATATAACAGTTTTATAGTTGATATTTTACTTGTATTTTAAAAAGTATAATATATTTAAATTTAATTTATTTGATAAATTATTAAATATTTTTAAATTTTATGATTACTTCTTTATTCAATTTATTCAATAACAACCGTTAATTTGACGATTAGATTGATAACATGTTTACAAAGAATTATTAAGCAAAGTAATTCCAATAAAAGTTATTTTAGAGTAAATTGATCTTCATTCTTTGTGTTTGCTTAGTGGTCCCCTAAAAAATTAGGATTTTTCCATTTGTTATCTTAATTATTTTCTTTGCTTTTATCATGTAATTTTGCAGAGTTGCATCAATGATCTAAATAGTTTATGGCAACCCCTTGGTAAGGACACTATTGAATGCTTCACTTTGAAAGAACTGTGGGATTGTTACAATGAATGGAGTGCATATGGTGTTGGTGTACCTGTGATGTTGGAGAATGGTGATACTGTGGTTCATTACTATATTCCTTATCTATCTGCTATGCAAATCTACACCAATAAGTCGGTCGCGGCTTCCCGGTATGTAGTAAATAATGTCGTGTGTTTATATATAAAAGGTCTACTTAGATCGACTTATTTGAATTTATTGATTGATATAAATATTTGTGAGATTGTTTAAAAGAACGGGTGAAAATAACTTATGACATGTCTATAAGTTGTTTTTAATTTATTTCCATAAATTCGTTAGGATATATGAAAACAACTTATAATTTATACGAAAACAACAATTAGACTTTATTATATCTTTTTGTTTAGAAATATCTTTTTACATAATCATTTATATGATAAACGTTTAATTAATTTTATAATACAGTTGTTAAAGGTTTATCAGTTTATGTTTTCAATTTCTAGGAACCAGAGAGAGGATAATGATGTAGTTGAATTTGAAAGTGATTCATGGAGTGATGACAGTGGAACCGATAACTCTTCTAGATCTTTAAGTAACTATTCAAGCAAAGCTTGGGATGCTGTTTCTGAAGACTCAAACTTTGACCAAGAAAGTGGCTCATGGCAAACAAAAGATAAGCTTGGCTACCTTTACTTAAACTATACTGAGATGGCTTCGCCTTACCAGAGAGTTCCATTTATGGAGAAGGTAGTCTTTTTATCGTCGATATTGTCATGTAGTATTTGTTTTTCATCAACTTGTGTTTTTTTTAATCAGATAAGTAAAATCACGTTAAAAATACTGGTATTTCACTTTTACTGTTGGATATATTGAACTCACACTGTACATCATTTTTAATTGTTTCTTGTTTCAGATACTTGAGTTAGCTAAAAGTTATCCGGAATTAATGACGACGATGAAGAGTGTTGATCTTTCGCCGGCAAGTTGGATGGCTGTTTCATGGTGAGTATACTTTTTTACCCTTGCTCTTGTTACATGTATTGTTTGTGTTGTCAATGAAGCAATTTTATTTATCAATTTAAACTCAAAGCAAAAATGAACTTGTTAATTTATGTGTGATGTTAGGTTTTCATGGTTAGAAAGATGTTATGTTGACTCTTAATTTGTTGATATATATAGGTACCCAATTTATACCATCCCTAGTAGAAAAACTGACAAGGACATGGAAGCATGTTTCCTCACTTACCATACATTGTCTTCATCTTTCCAAGGTATTTTAAACTAGTGTTATTCAAATCAACGTATCTTTTTATTGCTAAGTAAAAAACAAATCAGTAGTTATTTCTATCAATTTAATATTAAGGTATGACTTTCTCTATAATATAGTTTCTAAAATATATAAAATTTGTCATGTCAGTCTCTAATATCTTATGAGTAGATGTTATTGACGAATTTTATATATTTTAAGTACCAAGGAATTTTATAAATTGTTAGCAACACATTTTCTAACACTTTGTTTGCAGACTTTGCTGAGCATTATGATATGGACATAGAGAAAGATGAATATTGTTTCAATGGTTGGGAAAATATTGTAGGAGACGATTACAACAAAAAGAACAATGACTCTATTTCTCTACCTCCATTTGGACTAGCAACCTACAAAATGCAGTGTGATCTTTGGCTAAACACTGATCCAAATGATTATGAAAGTATATCATGTCTATATAGTGCTGCTGATTCTTGGTTGAAACAACTCAATGTCCCTCACCATGACTTCAACTTCTTCACATCAAACCCTCTCTCATAAATCAATTTTCGTCGATTGATACATGATCGTCCTTTGATTGAGCTTCGAAAATCGGATGTCGGCCGGCTCAAAGAAAATATATAGGTTCCTTTTGGTGCAACCATGAAAGCATTCAAAAACTTTGGAGTTGAATGGTAAAAGGGTGTATAACTTGTAAGCAATGTAAAAAGCTTTGGTAGTTGGGATTAAGTTTTTAATCAACCATTTTGGTTTTTTTTTATAACTTATATAAGCTACTTTCTAAGAAACAAGATTATATACTTCGTAAGTAACTAATTAGATTAAATGATTAATGAGTTTCAGTTAAGAACGAATTGTCCGAATAACTCGAGTTCAAATCTTAACTGGAATAATTCTTTATCATACTTTACTTACCTACCAACTGAACTCTAGATTACTAGGATTCCATTCCTCTAGGAACCATAGGGTTAAAAAAAGAAAAGATTATGTGGTTTGTTACATGTAATTGAACTATGGTATATATGCTATGTACTATAGTCGTCTTTAATCAAACATGGGCTTTGTTGATTTTTGTATATCCTTCTCCTTTTATTCTAACTTCATGGTAAGAACAATGCTACAACTTTTATAAAGCTAGCTTGTTAGCAATAACATGATCATAGAGTTGAATTCAAAATGAATTTTATATGGAAAATAACTTTGAGAATTTGATACATACAAAAGAATTTTTTTTTAAATATTATATATTAACTAATTAAAAACATTTTAAAACAATTAATACAATAACTCTTTTTACGGAGTATATTTCAAACTCACAAATCAAATTTAATCAAATAACTAATCTCTTAACTTAGTAACTGAAACTGTTGATCTTAATATACCTAAACTCATCTTAGTATTTTTAAAGGAGTTCAATTTGGTAAGAATCTACTTTGAAGTGGTCCAACAATATTTATTTATTATCAACAAAAGTCTTATTTTTCAAACAGGAATTTAGAAACCAGTTTAAAGCTTTGATACTCAACTATTTTTTGGATGTTGGAACAATGATTTTTCAGTCAAAATTTCCATAATGACACGAATAAAAAAAATTGCACTCAACTTCTAAATATATTTTCACACAATTGACTAGTAAAAGAAAATAAGTTGACAATCATTTGACCTAAGAATTATTTTAAAAAGTTAGGAAATGTGAAAATTTTCATTATTTAAAGTTATACTAATGACTATTATTCAACCGTTTTTAAAAGAATATAAATTATATCTTTTGAAATTACAAAATTCAACTTTTACAATTAAGAACAAATATGTGAGAACTCCAAAGCTCAATAATTGGAATAGTTTAAGGAAACTTTGAATGCTTTAAGTTTTAACAATTCTTCATCAATACACCAAACTCCTTCAATATTCAAACATTTCTTAGCATGATCATATTTCTCAATGTGGGAAGAATTTGGTGTTTTTGATTCCAACTTTTCCTCGAGTTTCAATACCACTAAAGTTTGCTTTGAGTCAAAACTAGTGTTATCAATCGGGGATTGCAAATAATAGTAGTTTGTAATAATACTAATGTGCATACATATATAACCATTATTTGATAATATTTTGTATTAAATTATAAAATAATAGTAGTTTGTTTAAATTCTACTGCACCGCTATTTAACAACATTAATCGGCCAAAACTAAGTTATACGGCAAACGTAGCTCCTTCCTCAACTTGATAAGGTTTGAGCAAATATAGTTATTTAGCTTCTTATGGACTCTTATGATTTATTTAGCCTTCAAACTTCCTTTCTCTCTTAAACATATTCCCAAATCAAGGACTACTTTTGAGGTTATCCTAATTTGACATATCCAAGAAACTTGAAAGTGAAAAAACTTTACGCGAAAAAACCGTTATTTTATATTTTTGAGAAGTTTTGTGGACCATCTTTAATGTGTCTAGAATATTTAAGCACCAATTTACACTTGACTACTTTAGAATTTTACATGATTTTTTTAGAGTTATAATATTAATTTATATTAATCTATTCATATGTATTAACCAATTATTGATTTCTAGATTTAACACTATGAGAATTTATCATTCCAAGTAATAACCTTATAGTGAAATTGAAAGGGTTAGTTTAAAGTAATATGGTTGTAAAAGTTTAAATAGACTTAGTTAAAAAATAGATATAATTTGGTCGTGTTGACTTAAAGGATTAATAATAAAAATTTAATTACAGTTTTAGTCCTCTTTATTTTTATTAATTTCTAAACACTACACGAAAAAACGGATTTTACAGCGCTTTTTTTAAGCCATTTACAGCGCTTTTTCAAAAAAATAAGCGTTGTGGAAACGAGCGCTGTAAATGATACAACAGCGCTTTTAAAAAAGCGCTATAAAACATGTAAATACAACGCGCGCTTGTTATTCACATTTTACAGCGCTTCTTCACAAAAAGCGCTGTAATATGCACCCCATTATATGAGTTATGGGTGTGCATTTTACAGCGCTTTCCCAAAAAAGCGCTCTAAAATGCACACCCATAACTCATATATGGGTGGGCATATTACAGCGCTTTCTCACAAAAGCGCTGTAATATGCCCACCCATAATTTCATATATGGGTGTGCATATTACAGCGCTTTCTCAAAAAAGCGCTGTAAAATGCCCACCCATAATTTCATATTATGGGTCTGCATTTTACAGCGCTTTTCTTGTACATTTTACAGCGCTTTCTCACGAAAGCGCTGTAAAAGGTGCACCATTAAAGCACTTTAGAACAACATTTTATAGCGCTTTTTAAAAAAAGCGCTGTAAAATGTGTGTGTGTGTTTTTTTTTTTAAAACGCTGTAAATTAATTATTTGAAATGAAAAGCGCTTTTTAGCT
>NC_021167.2:23647843-23668407 GCF_000331145.2 Cicer arietinum
TTGTGTTTAGCAAGCGCTGTAAAATGGGCGCTGTTAAATGTCATTTTTGGCGTAGTGAAAATTGATTACTCTATTTTAAAATTTAACAGTTTTGATATTTTATTATATTTTTTTTAATTAAAAAAATGACAATATGATATATTTTAAATAACGTGATATATAATACAATAATCTATAATGATTAACACCCATAAAATTGCAATTAACTTTCACATCATTTAAAATTAATACATCTAGATAGTTTTATATTATAAAATTGTATGTCACGTCATTTAAAATATATCAAATCGTTATTTTTATAGTTTAAAAAACTAAAAAATAGACAAAAACTATCGATATTTAAAATAAAAATACTAATTCAGTAAATCAATAAAAAAAATAAATGTATTAAGCCTTAAAAAAAATAAAAGTAGTCTGAGCTGGCAAGAGAGATAGCATTGCACTTTTGGTACCACAACAATGGGTTTGAGGTGTTTTATAAGTATATTATTAATGTAAAGTATTGTGTTAGTAGACCACCCTATTAAACATGTGTACGTCCAATTAAATTAGGGTCATATGTAATTATTAGTGTGTGGTGTATTTAAAACTTTAAATAGAGTAAAGATGACTTCAAATTAGGGCCATTCGTTTGTCATTTTGATTTGGTTTTGGATAGATTAGCCTCTTTAATTCTTAGAGATTGGTTATTTGTCGGTTTGTAATTTATGTTACTTGTTGTGTGATATATATATTCCTAAATGGATTATGCTTTTATAGAGTCAAAAATTTATTGATTCACTCATTTTATCAATTTTCATTTTAGATGAATTAAATTTCTAACGTATTCATATCAGTTTTATTGTTAACTAAATTTGATTGACTATTTTTGGTGAAATTTCCTCTCGCCAACCAGATAGGTATATTTACATAAGTAGAACTATTGAGAATTATTATTGACTTTGATAGGATCGGTTCAAATATAAGACTATCAAAGTAATCGTTTTAGACCACCATAAAAATTTAAATATTTTCTTAATATATAAAAAACCCTCATATTCTATTATTTTCAAATATAAACTAATCAAAATTTATTAAAAATTAATATTGTCTCGACAAATATTAAATTATCAATTGAAAAATAAATATAATATAAAATCAATTATATTAATAAAAGAAATGATTTTTTAATCTAAAATACATAAATAATATTATTTTTTTTCATAATAGTGATTTTACTAAAAGATTATTGTAGACTCGAAAATCAATCATTAATAAAAATTTATGAGATATTGTCAAATATATTTTCATTGCACTATTAAAATTCTTTTATCACTTAAAATTCATGAGATACATTTTACGAGATTCTCTATTTTTTGAAATTCATAAAGAAAAATGGTTACATTAATTTAACAATATCTCATAGAATTGTAACCATCTTAATTGCGTATTTAATAAAGATTCTTTCAACACATTCTCAAATACATTTTTTATACATTTCTTTTTATTGATTAAAATTTATAAAAATTTAATTTTTATTATAGTTTTAGTCACTCTATTTTATTAATTTTTAGACTTTAGTCTCCACATATTTAAATACACATTTTTCATCTTATAATTTTTCAATTTTTAAAATTGGATTCAATATTTTAAAATTACTAGTTAAATAAATTTTAATATGACATAGTATTTATTAATTTCTTAAAATTAGTCTCGAAAGAATAAGCAAAAACACATTGATACATTAGGATTATAAGCATATATAGAAGCTTCAATAAGAAATCGATGAACAAATACACACTTTATTAACATTGATTAGTAAATCAGTTTCACAATCACATTTGTATCAAAACACATTACACCATTACATAGTTCACTTTCAATAGTATTATACTAACAATATAAATTGTGTCTAAAATAAACCTCACCGAATAGATTTTGTTGAAATTGAGAATTTGAACAAGTCTCACATTATTTAAAATTATATCCAATAGGAAAGTTTAAGCCTATGTATATAACTCTAGTTCTTTATTATAATTAATTGCATCAGTCGAAATTATTTTAAATTTATATCTGATTAATTTTTCTCTTATACTTTTCTATTAGAGTATTGTAAAATATAATTTAAATATTAAATTTAGAGAGTGTAGTTCAAATATTTATTTAAAAAAAAAATTATATGTTGTAACCATGTTCAACATATACAAAGATCGAGCATACACATATGGAAGAGGATATAATTCTCAATGGTAGCTACCAACCCCACTCCTTTAATTTTTCTTTAACACGATAATTTAATAGTTTAACATGATAATCTAAGAAACTATTAATAGCATTCTTGTTTTTAAATGTCATTTCTTGTGCTCTATTGAAACTAAGTGAAGATTCAAGAGATGTGTAAGTTGATTTTTGTTTTTTTTTTTTTAATTGAGATTTAACATTTTTGTTTCCATTTATATAATGTCTCTATGCAATATATTTATATTTATTTATACAATATAATAAAGCAAAAAATTATTTTTTGGCAAGTGTGACATTTGTCATACAATTAGAATGTTGAACTCTTTTAAACTTTCTATTAATAGTTACTAATTTATAATTATTCATTTAAATGTTTTGTTACTTTTTTTAATTTCATAAAAATCTATACAATAATAAGGATTATTCTTTTGGCAAGTGTGACCTTTGTCACACAATGAAAATGCTTAATTTTAATACACTTTCTGTCAATAGTAATTAATTTTTTTATTTAAATGTTCTTTTTTTTTTGTAAAAATTATTACTAGTTAATTATTGTTTCATTTTTATAATTAAAAATCTATTTCTCTTTTGTCTCATGCAACATGACCCCTCATTTCCACCAATCACTATTGATTCATTTTCTTTTCAAGTACATGCGTCAGAAAACTACTTTAAAATTGAAAATTTCAACTTTGGAATAACACAAAAGTTATAAAATTGCAGTTTTTTTTAGAATGGCAATTTTTTTTATTATAAACAGTGTTGCTGATTTTCTTATAATAAATTTTAAATTATATATAAGGTTCCTTGACTTAATTTCAGGTAACGTTTTAGTTTTTTATTTTATTTTTCTCGAATTAGTCCTTTATTCTAATTTTAAGTGATAATTTGATATTTTATATTTTAAAATTTCAACAATATTATCATTTTTTATACAAAAATTCAAAAAAATCATCAAAATTTTTAACCAAAACCCATAAAATTAATAATCATCTTCAATATAATACAAATTTTATCAAATTCATAACTCAAATATTTAAATACACTTTTTCATCTCCAACAACATCAAATAAAGAATAAAAATATGAGTTTATTTCAAGGTTTAAGTTATAAATTTGATTAAGTTTGTATTTTATTGAAGATGATAATGAATTTTATGGATTTTGTTTGAAAAATTTGATGATTTTTTTGAATTTTTGTAAAAAAACGGACAGCATCGTTGACATTTTAAACATAAAATATCAAATTGTCACTTAAAATTAAAATAAAAGACCACATCGGAAAAAAAAAATATAAAAGATTAAAACGTTACCTGAAATTAAGTTAAGAGACCACAGATATAATTTAGCCTATAATAAAATACGTTAAACATATCAACAACAAAAAAACGCATTAAAATATATTGTAATATAAAAGAAAAATAATAAAGGAACTGTCAAACAATTTGAACAATAGTTCAACTTTTTTATTTAATTGAACTTCTTATATTTTTTTCTCAAAATCATTTGTTTAGAAATAACATGTTAGCCACTGCTTTGTTTTCTGTCTTTAATTACAAGTATTTATTGAAAAAAAATTATTCTTAAATATAAACCCTTTTTAATTTATTAGATGAATTTATTGTTATTTTCTTAACACATTTCTTATTAATTGTACTACTTTATTTATAACATATTCCTTATTAATTATACTATTTTATCTTAGAAATAAAAAGACAAATTGAATACATTCATGTTTAAAAGGTATTTTTAAGAATATTAAATACATAAAATAAAATATTAAATTTATTTTATATTTTTTTAATAAAAGTAAAAAAAAAAATGAAATGTGTTTATAAGGACAGAGGTATATATATAATAATTCCATAATGAAGTTTATATTATCAATTTAATAATATATAACCATGACCCCACTTATTGATATTTTTGAATTCCTCCCTAATCATACCAATAAAAATTACACATTTTTTTTCCTCTCCTAGAAATTCAATATAAAAGAAGAAGAACCAAATCAATGCATAACCCAGAAAAAAGAAAAACCTAGAAAATGCATAATCCAAAAATTCTATCATAGAGAAGATGAAATGGAAAAATTTATAACCCATAATTTTTTTACCTTATATACACTTCTTAATTCTTTTTCTTCACATCAATGTTTTCAAAAATATTAGATCCAATTTACTACCATAAGAAAAAAATATGAATCCAATGAATTTGAAAAAATTAGAGAATCAAAATTGCGTATTTAAAAATATAGATATTAAAATTAAAAATTAATAAAATAAAAAGATAAAAAAAAATCAAAATTACTATTAAAATATAAATATTTAATTGTAGTTTTAGTTCCTCTATTATTATTAATTCACTGCAATGGTCCCTATATTTTAAAACTCGACAATTTTAGTTCCTCCCTTATATTTTTAAACTAAAAAAATGCAGAATTGACATATTTTTAATGACCTAACATATTATTCTATGATATAGAACCATCTAAATACATTAATTATTCGTATGTCATCAAATTAAAAATATGAAACATTTCCACTAAATTTTTACTGCGATTTATCTTAATTTCATGGGTATTAATTATTTTAAATTATCATATCATATATTATATTATTTAAAATATCTCACATCGTTATTTTTTAATTAAAAAATTATAAAAATAAATTAAAACTTTCAATTTTTAAAATAAATAAACTAATTTCGTAAATTAATAAAAAGATTAAAATTAAAATTAGCCCAAATATAAATTTGTTGTATGAATGGATCCACAAAATGGGACCCACAAGATTGATCTCCATAAGTTGTATTCATCAAGTTACAATACAACATAACTCAATGTCTCATGCATCACATAAATGAAATTCTCAAAATGGAAAAATTCCATTCACTCACATAAAATCCAATCACGTCAACCACTGTCCCAATCAACCCAAACAAGAGAATTGTACTGCGCACCCCCCCACTTTTACCTCCCACCCCCCAACTATAAGTAAAAGACCATATTACCCCTAATTTTAACTATAAAATCCTAAAAAAAATTAACTTTCCTTTTTTTCCCCATTTGTTCGAAACTCTGAAACATCCGATTCTCCCACCCTACCAAATATTCGAACCTTTGACACATTCGAAGTGAAAAAGTAAGGATTTCTCGAACCTTTCCTTGAATGTTAAACATTCGAAGCTTTGTTTTTCCAGATTTTTCCAAAACCTTCGAACATTTCGTTGAATGTTAAACATTCGAAGCCTTGCGTTTTCCAGATTTTTCCAAACCTTCGAACCTTTCCTTGAATCCTAAACTTTCGAAGCCCTTATTTTTCCAGCTTTTTCCAGACATTCGAAACTCTCTATGAATGTCAAACCTTCGAAGCCATTTTTTTCCAGAAATGTTCAACCATTCGAACCTTTTCTTGAACTTGAAACATTCGAAGTTCAAAAGTTTCGAAGGTTTCCTTGAAGATGAAATATTCGAAATGTAAAAGATTCGAGCATTTCTGAAAGATTCGAAAAACTGGGCTTCGGAACTTTGAGATTGATGGAAAGTTTCGAAATTTGGTTTCGAAAGTTTGGTTTCCCAGTGAAACTTTCGAAATGTTATTTGGGTTTTTTTAAATTTTTTTTATTTGTTTTTAATATTGGTATATTAATATATTGCAGTGCCTAGAATGAGAGGAGCCTTTGGTCAGATTATTCGTAACATCATAGGTGACAGACGTGATGATGTAGAGAGAATTCCACCAACAGCATCAAACAGACGACGCAACGAAGCAAATCGTCCTATTAGGCAGCGTCGTCGAAAACAACAGGAGGTTCAGGACGATGATGTTGACTCCACCGAGCATGCACATATGGAGGAGGATGTCCCTCAGCCGCCACAGATGGAGCAAACCGCTGATGATACTCCTGATACTTCTGCACATCCTGATGCTGATGAGTCAGATGATGCTGATGAGTCCGATGATGCTGATGATATTGATGATCAGGATCAGCAGACCAGATTTCTCGGAGGACCGACAGTGACATCTTTGTTGACACAGTATGAGCATCACGTGGCTCGGAGGTTATGGGAAGGAGAGGTATTAAATTAATTTATTTTATATTTAATTATTTGTGTTTAAGTTTATTAAATTAAATGAATGTTTATATAAATGTTTAATTATATTTATTTTACATTTATAATTAATTATAAATTAATATAAATGTTTAATTATATTTATTTTTAAGTTTATGTTTATTTAATTAATTATATATTAATATAAATGTTTAATTATTTGTTTATTTGTGTTTAAGTTTATTAAATTAAATGAATGTTTATATAAATGTTTAATTAGTTTTATTTTTAAGTTTATGTTTATTTAATTAATTATATATTAATATAAATGTTTAATTATTTGTTTATTTGTGTTTAAGTTTATTAAATTAAATGAATGTTTATATAAATGTTTAATTAGTTTTATTTTTAAGTTTATGTTTATTTAATTAATTATATATTAATATAAATGTTTAATTATTTGTTTATTTATGTTTAAGTTTATTAAATTAAATGAATGTTTATATAAATGTTTAATTAGTTTTATTTTTAAGTTTATGTTTATTTAATTAATTATATATTAATATAAATGTTTAATTATTTGTTTATTTGTGTTTAAGTTTATTAAATTAAATGAATGTTTATATAAATGTTTAATTAGTTTTATTTTTAAGTTTATGTTTATTTAATTAATTATATATTAATATAAATGTTTAATTATTTGTTTATTTGTGTTTAAGTTTATTAAATTAAATGAATGTTTATATAAATGTTTAATTAGTTTTATTTTTAAGTTTATGTTTATTTAATTAATTATATATTAATATAAATGTTTAATTATTTGTTTATTTGTGTTTAAGTTTATTAAATTAAATGAATGTTTATATAAATGTTTAATTAGTTTTATTTTTAAGTTTATGTTTATTTAATTAATTATATATTAATATAAATGTTTAATTATTTGTTTATTTGTGTTTAAGTTTATTAAATTAAATGAATGTTTATATAAATGTTTAATTAGTTTTATTTTTAAGTTTATGTTTATTTAATTAATTATATATTAATATAAATGTTTAATTATTTGTTTATTTGTGTTTAAGTTTATTAAATTAAATGAATGTTTATATAAATGTTTAATTAGTTTTATTTTTAAGTTTATGTTTATTTAATTAATTATATATTAATATAAATGTTTAATTATTTGTTTATTTGTGTTTAAGTTTATTAAATTAAATGAATGTTTATATAAATGTTTAATTAGTTTTATTTTTAAGTTTATGTTTATTTAATTAATTATATATTAATATAAATGTTTAATTATTTGTTTATTTGTGTTTAAGTTTATTAAATTAAATGAATGTTTATATAAATGTTTAATTAGTTTTATTTTTAAGTTTATGTTTATTTAATTAATTATATATTAATATAAATGTTTAATTATTTGTTTATTTGTGTTTAAGTTTATTAAATTAAATGAATGTTTATATAAATGTTTAATTAGTTTTATTTTTAAGTTTATGTTTATTTAATTAATTATATATTAATATAAATGTTTAATTATTTGTTTATTTGTGTTTAAGTTTATTAAATTAAATGAATGTTTATATAAATGTTTAATTAGTTTTATTTTTAAGTTTATGTTTATTTAATTAATTATATATTAATATAAATGTTTAATTATTTGTTTATTTGTGTTTAAGTTTATTAAATTAAATGAATGTTTATATAAATGTTTAATTAGTTTTATTTTTAAGTTTATGTTTATTTAATTAATTATATATTAATATAAATGTTTAATTATTTGTTTATTTGTGTTTAAGTTTATTAAATTAAATGAATGTTTATATAAATGTTTAATTAGTTTTATTTTTAAGTTTATGTTTATTTAATTAATTATATATTAATATAAATGTTTAATTATTTGTTTATTTGTGTTTAAGTTTATTAAATTAAATGAATGTTATAACGTAAATGATAACGTAAATGACAACGTAAATGATAACGTAAATGACAACGTAAATGATATGGTTGTTTTGCAGAATACGGATGTATAAGAGTAGGAAAATGTGTGTAAAATGGTTGTTTTGCAGAATATTGTGACGAATGAGATGGTTGCCTTGCAGAACGTTGAGATGGTTGTTTTGCAGATTCTTGAGAGGCATCAACATACTCCTAATATGACGGATCACGAGGAGTATCAAATTCTTTCTTCTTTTTACTTGCTCCCTTGGTTCTCACCTTCTCTGGTGGTGCAAGTATTGATGTTGTATGTGGAAATACAACTTCACGCACCTTAGCCCTGAATATCCTTTGACTTACAATATCGTGTTTCTTCATGTACGCTTTCATTGCTTCTAACTCTTCTGAAAAGTCATAATCTGATAAAGATTCTTCATCCTCAAGAAAATTCTCAAGGCTTAACGTTCTCCAAAAAACATGAATGCTATCTAAAGGGATAACATTACCAGATATCTACAACTTTGCTAACTCACAAGCACATGGTAATCCATGAGTTGTTCTGATTGAGCAACCACATATTGTTTTGTCAGTACCTACAATCTTCACTCTCTGCAACTATTTGTCAATTTTTTTAAAACATTTCCTTGATACACAATGATGCAGACTTTGAAAGAATGATGAATTATTCCCGTGCTCAACATCCTTGATGGTTTTCTGAAAAGAAGATTGAATGATACATATTTGGTTCTTCAACATCATATTCACAGCATCCCAACTTTTACACAAATCACCCAAACTAGTTTGCAGCATGTTTTTCAATCTCCAATGGGCAGACTCAACTCTACAAATAAATTAAATAATACAAATTAAAATAAATCACAAACTAGTAAATCATATTTTCTAAAACAAACAAATCAAATTTAAAAATACCTGTTAGATGTTGTGTTCCCCAAATGCATCACTCTATTGGTCCAAACATTGACAAACCTTTCTTTGTAAGGTGTTAACCACGAATCTTTCACATAATCAACAAAAAGAATAATATCGGCACACACTAGCTCAAAATGTTGCAGGTGATGATCATACTCCTCTACACTACTTGAATATACAATTTTTTTCCATAAATCCATTACTTCTTCTTGCCTATCTTTTTTCACATATTGTTTGCATCTTGCCCCAACATTTTTTTCAATATGAAAACGACATAGCAAATGTATTGAAGTAGGAAACACAACACTAATCGCATTCATCATGGCAAGATCTCTATCAGTCACAATAACTTTAGAAATTAAAGTCTCAGATTTGAACAACTGTCGTACCTTTTCAAATGCCCAGATGAAGTTATCTTGTCGCTCTTGTTCCAAATAAGCAAACCCAACAGAAAATGTCAAACTAGTAGATGTGACACCGACAATTTCAAGTAATGGTAACCGATATCTGTTTGTTTTGTATGTGCTATCACATATCAAAACAAAATGAAACGTGTTTAACAACTTTATACAATCAGTATGTGTCCAAAATATATCTCTCAAAACATCAGAATTCTCCCGTCTTCTTGTCCAATACACATAATTTTCTTGTTGTATTAACTTCAACAGATGCTGCATTTCTGTATACGGACCTCTCAACGATGATCGATAAGTACTCCTTGCTTTATATATTTGACTTGGAATTGTCAGATTAGCTTTATTTCTCTCTTTCAAAGCATTTAGGATGAATCTGGGGGCAAGCTTATACTTTGTCATGTCATTGACAAATTTCCTCTCTTCTTCATTTAAACGCCCCAAATAAGAATGACCAGTTACAGTATCAAGTAGATCATGATTATGTGTTCCACAACGAACACTAATTTTCCATCCTTCACCGACACTTAAGGGTATACATCTGAGAGTAAACGGACAATTTTCCTTATGAGAACAAGTCACTGTTGATTTTGATTTTGATTTATATCTTCCACCTCTTTCGCATCCCAAAATCAATTTGTCTTTTCTTCCCCTCTTTCCGGTTGCTTTATCTAAACGAATGATGACAATTAAAATTCCATTTTCTCTTCCAATGGTTTTTGCCTATTCAAACACAGATTCTCGTGAAGGAAATACCTACAAAATATGTTTCAAATAAAACTTCAAATATATAGTTATAATAAAAAATTTATCCGTGATAGATTATCAGTAATATTAATACCTGATCGGTAATGAATTTGTCCGTAGAATCTATTATATTTCTTGAGGCAGGAACCTCAACTCTACTCATACCTGTTTTCAAAAATAGTAATAAATATAAATAATAATAAATATAAAAAAATAATATATATAAATAATGATAAATTTAAAAAAAAAAATGAAAATTTCGAAACTTTGACATTGATGTAAACTTTCGAAATTGCTGGAAAAATAGTTTTCGGAACTTTCAGCTTCAAGCAAAGTTTCGAAATGTTTTTTGGGTTTCGAAGGTTTCAGCATTAACCATATCTTCGAATGTTTAATCCAATTCATGCTTCGGAGCTTTCACACTTAAGCAAAGTTCCGAATGTTTCAGCAAATGCACGCTTCGAAGCTTTCATACTTAAGCAAAGTTTCGAATGTTTTGTGATTTTTGTGAAAATTGCATTTCGAAAATTTGTATTTTTCACAAAAGGTTCGAAGGTGTTGATGAAATCTAACCTCTGATTGTTTCGAAAGTTTGAAACTTTCGATTAATAGAATTTTTTTAAAAACTTTCGAAAGTGGGGGTGAGAAAATACTGTATTATATTTACTGATAAATTTTATATAAAATAAAAAGGGTAGATTGGTCAATAAAAAATTATGGGGGGTGGCAGGTTAAACTGTGGGGGTGCAGAGTACATTTCTCCCCAAACAAACACAAACCCCTCTTTCTCTCCCTCTCTTTCCTTCTAACATTCAACCAATAAAAACAAAACAAAACAAACAAAAAAAAAAAAAAGAAAAAAAAAAGTGATTGTGTACACTATTGTTAGCATCTAATTCCTTCACAATTTTCAATTTTCAACTTCTGGGTGTCTTCAAAATCAACACTTTGTTCGATTTTCTCTTCTGGGTAGGTCTCAAAATTCCCAAATTTGAGAAATGGTTCTTGTTTCTGTGTTGATCCTATTTGGTTTTCTTCTTGGTGTGATTGTTGTTGTTGCTGCCGAATTTCTTGGTTTCTTGTGGATCCTTAAACGACTGCGTAGAAAGTTTGACAGTGACAAAGCCAAAATTTCATCAATTACACAACAACTTGATCGCAGTGCTAGTTCACAATTTGATTCTCATCATTCTTTTAAGAAAGAGGTGACTTTTTGTTCTTTCACAAAATACCCATTTTTTATTTATTCAATTTTATGTGAATGTTGAAACCCTCATTGTGTAGAGTCACTGAGAAAATATAGCAACATTGAATGTGTGTAGGGTGTTCGAGTGACATGATATTGTCACATGTGAATACTCATTTTTTATTTTATTTTTTGGATGTTTATCTGAAAGTTGAACCCATCATTGTGTTGAGTGAAAATATAACACCTACACTTCTGATCGAAGCCGATACTTCTAATTGAAGGCGCGTCAGTCACCCGACACCTGTTTTTCCCAGACACTGACACGACATTGACACATGTGACTACCTTCGATTAGGTTGAATTGATGGTTTGGCTGGGGAGTTAGGGAATGGAGTGATAAGGAAGTCTCGAGTTCGATCCTCACCTTTTGCAAAATACTAACAATTTAACACTATTAATTACTAACATTAGCTGTTGCAAAAAAAATAATCTCAAATTTTTATTGGCGTTGACGTGTCAGTGTTAGTGTTAGTGTTGTATTTGGTGTTGGTGTTGTGCTTCATAGAACATAAGTATAGCTATATATATTCTTTGAAATGTTTTTTACTATTTTATTGTTTATTATTTTTGTGTGTTTCAGATTGTACATGTCATTGATTTTGGATTTGGGTTTGGGTTTGGCTTTCTTCAGGGTGTGGTTTGGGTTGTAGAACCAGAAAAGGTTTCAAAATACTGGGTGGAAAGATCATCAAAAGAGGTGAAAAGGAAAAAAGAACTTTTTGAGGTTTCTCCTGTTAGAAAGTATGGTAAACTCAATGGTCAGTCACTTGTTCTCACTGAGCCTGATGGTTTGAATACAACCATTCAGCTCAAAGGATGCCTTGTTGAAGCTGTTTCTGCCACAAGCCTTCCTACAAAGAAATGGTAATATGATGTGTTTTGTTGTTTCCATTTTCTTTTGTGACTTCAATTTGTGATTTGTGAGTGATCATGATCTTGAATATGAGGGGAAGTGCTAGAATATTAGTTTTAGTTATTTGGTTAATTTTGTACTATGTATTATCCTTGCTCTAGATAATTATAGAGTTTATGTCAATCAGTGTTGTTAAATAACACTATTCTTCAGCGAGCGCAATTTAGTACAAAGTGTTGTCAAATAGCGGCTATAGCAGTACTGTAACATTACAGCGTAGTGGAATTTTGAACAAACGATTGTTTTCCGCAAGTTGTGATTGACAACACTGATGTCAATACAAAGGCATAGTACATGTGAAGTCACTGCTACAATTTGTAGAAAGCCCTGATTGTAAAATTGACTATGCTAGTAGACTCACAGTTCCTTTTATTCTA
The DNA here is from genome assembly GCF_000331145.2 of Cicer arietinum. NCBI lineage: Eukaryota > Viridiplantae > Streptophyta > Magnoliopsida > Fabales > Fabaceae > Cicer > Cicer arietinum. The sequence goes on from NC_021167.2 coordinate 23,660,684, forward strand.
CAATAACTCTTTTTATCCTTTCAATAGGGTACGCGTTGCAATGACATCATTTTGATTCATCATATATATGATTCATAGCTTTAAAATGTAGAAAAATGTGTTTCTTTTGAACTTTCTCTGATTTAAGATTTAAATTGGATAGATCTCAGTTCCTCTATTCCCTGCATGCATCTTAATGGAAAAGGTTGCTTGTTATGGTTTGGCTTATAAGCGTCATCTTTCGAGTGATTACGGATAGATATATTTTATTATGCTCTTCATTATTAACCGAGGAAATTAGGTGCTACATTTTCTTATTTGATTGGTAATGAATGTTATAGGGCAAAAAAGTTCCCCATCAAAGTGGAAAACAAGACCTCTGTGATATACCATGGAAGCAAAACTCTCTACGTATATCTTGAGACTTCATCCGAGAAAGAGGCATGGTGTAAGGCCCTCCGTTTGGCCTCATGTGATGAAAGTGATAAACTCCAATGGTTTTCTCGGTTGCAAGAAGAGTTTCATAGTTATCTGACAACATTAAATACTGAATATCATTCTTTTATGAAACCTTCAATAGGAGCAAGTGTTGAGGCAATAGAAAGGGCTACTAAGTCAGATGGCTCTTCCTCAAAGGTCCGTCAATTTTTGAAAAAAATTACGAAAAGAACTTCTCGAGTTGGCGTGGATAACAAATCTGGTTGGACTTCGTTCTCAGGCCGTGAAGACAGAAAGAAAACGGAGAAGCTCCGTGCTTGTCAAGATGCAGTTTTAGCCACTGGCATGATGAAAAATGCTTCTGCAGCAAATCATCTGAAAAGTTCCATGTTAGACGATTCTTCACCAACGTCAACAACCTTGTCTCATTCAGGAAGCCAAAGTCATTTTTCTGTCTGTTCTGATACCGATGAAAAGTTTGGTATTGATGAGGGAACATTATGTTGGAATTTGTTGATTTCCCGACTCTTTTTTGATATCAAAGGCAATGAAACAGTGAAGAAATCCGTGCAAGAAAGAATTCAGGTTTAAGATTTTTCCATATGAATTTATGTAGTTGATTCTGAGAATTATTTGACTAACGATCAATCTCTAGAACTTTGTCTACTCTATGTTAGCTTCATAGTTTGTTACTTTGTTAATTTGATAATAATACTAACTCATCCATGCTGGAATCCCTGGATGAAGAATACTATATCCTTTTAGCAACTTTTTCCATTGCTAGTTGTTCCAAAAACTCAAGTTGATAGGTAAAAAGCTCAATAATAATGAAATAGTATATTTATCTTAACAAGCTAAGATCTATGTGGTATGCAGCATCGACACTTATGACTTAAGATTTGAAGAAGTGGAATACCACATTAAGAGCTATGTAGTTTAACACATGTCAGTATCGACACAATACCAACACATGTGGTTACATTCAATTAACTTCCATTTTGTCCAATTATTACCAATGTCTACGTGTCAGTGTCGAGTCTGGTGTCTGTGTTTCATAATATAAGTTCTATACTTATCATATACATTTTTAAGTTAAATTGTTACTTTAGCTGATGTGGGAGACCTAGTGTAGTAGTGCGTCTCTCTCTCACAAGATCAACCAATCATGTGGCAGCTGTGCCATTTTCAGAGTTTTAATGCGATGAATGGATGGAAAGTATACCCGAAAAGTAATTTTCTATAATTGTATGAATGAAAGCGACTACTTTTCAAAATGTTTACAAATTTACCGGCTAGCCTGCCCCATTTTGGTCCAGCAAACTTCATTCCTTTATGATTGTTACGATAATGTTCATATTTTTTATTTATGGACAAACGAGATATTTAAAGCAAACTTCTCTATTTTTTACAGAGGACGATGTCCAACATCAGAACTCCCGCTTACGTAGGTGAAGTCATCTGTACAGACATTAACATGGGGAATGTACCACCCTGTATCATTGGAATGAGGGTTCTTCCTGTGGAAATGAGTGAGGTATGTGCCTTAGAGATTGACATTGAATATTCCGGAAGTGCAATATTAGAGATTGAAACAAGGCTAGAAGTTGGTGAACTAGAGTGCCATAGGGGGGCAGAGGGCCTGAATCCCGAGTCGACCAATGCTGGGTCTGTCCCATCAGATATTCTTCAAGATTTTGAATATTTTGATAAGCAATTAGGTCTTGCAGAAGGAACAAACGATTTGCGAGATATTAAAGAAGATGGTGACTTGAACACTGGTTAGTACTCGATTTTTTCCCATTAAAATGGAGTCGATGAAAATCATATTGTCAATTTCCAAAATGATTTTTCGTGTGGACAAGTGATCCTCATAAATAGATGACGTCAATTTTCCCTTGCAGATGTGTCCAAGAAGCTTAGGAATACACCTTCAACTCATGGATCAAGATGGAAGTCTATGTTAAATTCTGTCGCCAAGCACGTTTCACAGGTACCATACCTTTATTATTCCCTCCCTTTTTTCCATTGGTTGCTTTTTTTCCCAAAAAATACATGAACTTTAGGGTGAAAGCATTTGAATGGTTTTTTATGTTACATCTTTAACACTAAGCTATTCGAAGTTGCGTAATGCAAATCTTGTCTTTGAGCACTTTCATGTGGATAGATGCACAACGAGACATGTATATTATGTTGTGTTGTTTTCAAACTAATGGATTTATTTATTATCAAAAGGTTCCTATCTCGTTAGCAATAAGGGTAGCATCGCTCAGAGGGACACTGCGTTTTCTAATAAAGCCACCACCGTCGGATCAACTGTGGTACGGTTTCACATTTATGCCTGATATAGACTTCAACTTGGAATCATCTGTTGGAGAACACAAGATAACTAATACACACATTGCTTTGTTCCTCATCAACCGACTCAAGGTACTATAGTTCTCTTTTCATTATTAAGCTATGAAAGGATGTTTTGGAAGTATTGCTTTTTCTTGTTCTTCTTTTTGTGTCCTTGTTTAGTTAAACAACTTATCATTTAAGTGTTTATGAATAAACTATTTCTATGACTAAAGATAAAATAAAGTCATTGTTTTCATATAAGCTATAAGTTGTCTTCATAAATTCTCCCGAACAATCCTACAAATGCCTATGTTAGGAGATAAACTCAAATAAATCGATTCAAAAAGATCTAAGTAATCCATATATAAACACACCATCAGTATACTATAAATTATCAATAATTATGTACAACGTGGAATTTCCTTGGGAAATGACATTAGGAACAAATAGTGCATGAAATGTGATTTCATGCCTTCATTTTTATATATCTTTTACAAATGAATAGTGTATCTTTCATTTGCGAACTTAATTTCATTTGCTCGTATGCAGGCAGCGATTCGGGACACTTTAGTGCTCCCAAATAGTGAAAGCATAAGCATTCCATGGATGCTAGCGGAAAAGAATGATTGGGTTCCTCGGCAAGTTGCTCCATTCATATGGATCAACCCAGAATCCGGTAATGAAACTTCAAGTTTAATTGATCCCCATAATCAAACTTCTGGTGGAGTGAAAGCTAGTAATCCAGAACAGAAACAACAAAAATCAAAGAATAGCGAATCGAGTCATCAGCCAGCTAGGAAATCAGAATCTCTGTCACTTCCATCAGGTTCTGCTATTTCAGAAGCATTAAGGAATAGCAAAAGTTTGGAAGAATTGACAAAACCTTTATTAGAAAGTGACCAACCACAAGAAACTAGTGATTTGAAAGAACTTAGTATGCCTTTTTTAGAAAGTGACAATGAAGGTAGTGCAGAGAAGGTGGAGGATGTTTCTGTTTGCAGTTCACCTTCGAATAGTGCAGTGATAGATAGGTCCATCAGTTCAATTCAACAGGACGAGTCAAAGCCGAAGAAAGTCGGGAGAAGGGAAAGGATGTTTGATTTGCGAAAGAAAATGAGTGAGAAATTTGAAGAAAAGAAGCGTCACATTGAAGAAAAGAGTAGGCACATTGTCGAGAAGATGAGAGCGCCTTCAGAGAAATAAAACACAGAAAATATCAAAATGCAATATTTGTTACTGAATTCTTAATTATGTTAGAGATTAGTATCATTCATAAATAAGAATGTTGAGTACCAGATATTGTTTCATTGATGAGTTGTAAATTTTCTAGGGGGATTAGAAGATCAAATGGAATTCCATGTATAGTTACAAAAAAGTATTTTCATTGCATTACACTGGAGTTCCAAAATGCTTTGACTTGGTTCTCTTGTAAATTTGCAATAGCTATATAATTGAAGATTCTTTTAATTGTTTGGATACCAAATAACCTTGTGACAGATAAATGCTCTTATTTGAGGTGTATTTTCATTTTTTTAATATTTGTACACTTGAGTTTCCATTAATGTCTTTGTTTCCTTTCATTGAACTATCACGTGGATTGTAGAAATAGTTTAACATATGGAGTATTCCACTAATACTTTTATATATTTTCTCTTTTAAGTCTTAATTATCGCTTGTAAGCAGACCAGTGTTCCATGTCTTGCTCCAGCAAGTTATGAACATGATAATGATATTGTAAAAAGAATATTGTATATTATAGATAATTTTTAACTAAATTTCAATACTATTATTTTCAAAATACTCTTGATTTAATTTATGAGATAAAAAAAGTTTGAAGTTAGATACTTTTGCTTATACTTAAAGCTATGAGGAGAGTAAAGTGCAATTTGAAACTTATTGAATACTTTTGCCGAACTTTATTTTGTGTGAAATATATATATATATATATATATATATATATATATATATATAAACATTGAAAACTGCTATTTCTTACAAATAATTTATATAAGAAAGAGAATAATGCATAAAAATAAAATAATTGACCAATTAGATTCTTACTAGTCATATATAAGGAAGAGTGGGAGGTTTTACTTGTAACTTAAACATGTGACACAATGCCAAATAAAATTCTTGTTTTTTTTTTCTTTCATACTTCATTCGTAACAAAATTTATTTTCCATCTACACTAGCACCAAGGAATGCCTATGAGATAGGATAATAAAGTTATGATATTTTCAATTTACATGTCTTTCTCTGTTTTGAATCATATGAAAGTAGCAAGTATCACTTCACCTTAAGTCCTTACTTTGACAAGAACCAAACTCAAAATTCAACTACACACTGATTTTTTTAATTAGAAAGCACTTATCAACATTCATGTAAATGATTCTATGTTGCTATATTGACATTACCAAATGCAAGTTCAACAACTTGTTGCATAACCTTAGCTTTCAGGGGTTTCCCCAATCTGTTTTCTTTTTCAGTTAATCTTTATTGTTACTGCAACAATTTGATTGATTTGTCGCGGCAAATATTAAATCAACCACTAACTTGAACCTTACTCCAACCACATTCTTTAATCATTCCTTTACCATCTATCAAGTATCGCATTTTATTTGCCTCGTTAAACTTTTAACTGAGGTGTACAAATTAGCCATTAATACATAACTTCCAGAACTACCTGGGCTAAGTTCTAATAACTTGGCAGCCGCAAGCTCTCCCAACTCAACATTGCCATGGATCCTACAAGCACTAAGCAACGAACCCCAAGCTCGTGCTTGTAATTCCAACGACATTGCTTGAATTGTAACTAAAGCTAGCTCAAGTTGTCCGACTCGGCCTAGAAGATCTACCAAACAAGTATAATGTTCTATTGTAGAACTTATTCCAAAATTTGTTTGCATACTTTTGAAGTACTTTAATACATCTTCTATTAATCCTGAATGGCCACATGCAAGTAAAAGACTAGTATAAACAATGGTATCCGGTTTTAACCCTTCTGAAGTTGTCATTTTTTCGAAGAGGTTGATAGCTTCATCCGCCATTCCATGTATGGCATAACTATTTATCATGGAAGTCCAAATAGTTAAATCTTTATCTTTGACCCTGTCAAATATTCCTCTTGCTTTCTTGATGCTACCATATTTAGAGTACATGTGTATGAGAGACGTTTGAACTTGTTGGTCCGATTCAAATTCGTTTTCGAAAACGTATTCTTCAATCACTTATCTAGTGTTGAGTGATCCCAAATCAGCACAAGCTGATAAAACAGTTGCAAGGGTTGCTCCATTAGGTCTAGTTTATGTCCTTACCATCCTTCTAAATAGATTCAATGCTTCTGATGGATGACCTGAATGAGCATATCCTGCTCACCACACCCACATTTGAGTATAAGAGAGTAACCAATGAAGCTAAGAAAAAGTCTCCTAATTAGTAACACAACAAAGTCAATATCAATACTAACCAAGAAATTATATATTTTTTTTAACCACCCAAAGGGAATATATTAAAAAAAAGTTTATAACTTTTTATTGACTTAAGTTCAGTTTTGATTCTTATATTTACACTTATTTATAGAATTGATTTCCATATTTTAAAAGCTGATTTTGATCATTCATTTAAATTTTTAAACTAAAAAATGATTTGATATATTTTAAATAATGAGACGTACAATTCTATGATATAAAACCATTTAGGTTCATTAAGTATTTATGTTATTAATTAAATTTAAAAATATGACAAATTTCTGAAGTTGAAAGTTAAGATTTTACGGCGTTTTATTCCAAATTCATTGGTGTTAATCAGTCTGCATCATCGTATCATATGTCATGTTATTTAAAACATTTCATGTCATCATTTTTTAATTAAATAATCAAAATGAGAGATCAAACTTTTAAAATAGGGGGATCAATTTCGTAAATCATTATAAATAGAGAAACAAAAACTACAATTAAGCCTAATTTTTTGGATCATATTACCAACACAAATTTGAAATACAAACTAAAAGTTTAACTTGATTATATCAATAACAAAATCCTTTTACATGTAATTTGATCAATCTCGATGTTAAAAGTCTTACTTGCTTAATAATAAGATTTGAATTCAAAACATCTAAAAAAAATTGTCTCATTTCTTGATTTTCAAATTGTCCACTCATCGTAGATCAAATTAAATTAATTTATTTGACGCAATTCACGACCGCATGAAAAAGACTATCAAATTGGTTAGCGTGATTGATTTCATTCATATGAAACTCATTAGATTGTTCTAATCAATTCAAAACAACATATCACACAAATTCAAAAAGAGGACACAAAAAATAAACGATGAGTTGTTTCAACTTCCCTGCAATATGTTACATATTATTGATCTTCAAAAAAAATGATTACTCATTGGAACAAATTATCATTTGTAGACAACCTATTTTAAAACAACCTCCACACAAATAAATATAATTTTGAATGAACAAAATAATCTATTGTATATATTTAAAACAGACTCCCATGTCAACTCTCATGCCACCTCATAGTATTTCTTCCACATGTGTAAACATATCCCACCTCAACAAAAAAGCTTATGTGTACGCCTTAGAGAGTTCTCTTGTGTTTTTATGTTTCACCTCATTTTTTCTAATTAGTTTTTAAATAGTTTTTTTCCTAATTTTTTTAATGACTTCCTCCAACAATTTCTTCTTCCCTCTTGTGTATGTCCCAGTCATTTGCCATCCTTGCAAAATCATCTTCTTCTTCGAAATTGCCGACTCTACTCCAAAGGTACACTAAAAGAGGTATAGGTTGGTTCGTTTCAACAAAAAAAATTCTTCTCTTTGTCTATTTCTAATTTTGGTGCCATGTTCACCTCATTTTTTTCTACTTAGTTTCTAAATAATTTTTTCCTCTTTTAATTCCTCTAATTCCTAATTTTTTTAATGACTTCCCAGTCATTCGCCATCCTCGCAAAATCATCTT
>NC_021167.2:23670502-23703620 GCF_000331145.2 Cicer arietinum
TCCAATTTTAAAATAAAAAATTTCACAATTATCACAAAAGATTGATGATTAAAATGATCGAATGAGAGAACAAAAAATATTTGTATTTGATTTTCTACTTTGAATATTGGTAAATATATAGTATATAAATATTTAAAAATGATGGACAAAGTCATGACTCTTTGAATTTTGGTAAGTTTTTTTTTTATTGAAATTAATTAAATTTGATTTGTTGTTTTACCGTGGTAATTGACATGAAATTAAAGTAATTTATTTTGCAATTTTTTATATTTGTTGTATAATTGTTTGAAAATTAATATTTTGTAATTAGTTTTCAAATTAAAATGATCGAGGGAGAGAACAAAAAAATATTTATATTTGATTTTCATTTTTTAATATTGGTAAATATATATAGCATATAAATATTTAGAAATGATGGACAAAATATGTTTGTTGAATTTTGGTCAACTTTATTTTACTGAAATTATTTAAATTAAATTTATTGTTTTATAGTGTTAATTGGTATGAAATTAAAGTAATTCATTTGCAATTATTTATATTTAATATATATTTATAATTGTTTGAGGATTAATATTTTATAATTGTTATAAATTTTGGATTTCGATTTTGAAACCAAAATGTTAATCATTACGATTACTCTATTAATGTTAATAACAATTTGAATGTTTTGTAAATTAAAATTCTAATATATCCGATTTAAAATAAAAAATTTCACAATTACCATAAAGATGTATGATTAAAATGATCGAATGAGACAACAAAAAAATAATAAAGTAAAATACAAAATGAACGTATTTCCAAGTATTTTACTTTAATCATTTTTAGTTTCAACAATAAAGTAATATATTTTTTAACTCAATTGTATATCTTAATTTCAATTATCAAATATATTACTTCAATATTTAACATATCCAACGATCTTAATATTAATTAGATATTTTATTTATTCAAGTCATTCGTCTAAATTGGTATTTCTCTTCTATTAATTATATTGGTAAAATTGTATATATATTATTGATATAAATACTTAATTAGGACATAAAACTTCATATTTTTTTTTCTTCTAAATCCACTTAAATTTAATAAATAAAAATATACCCGCGCAATACGCGGGTTAGCATCTAGTGTCACACTAAGTCTTGAAATGGAGGTGCATTGACACCTCCAACAAACTTCTAAGCACAAAATATGTCTCAATCCTTGCGTATTGAGTTATGGCGATAACGAGTGTGTAGTAAACTTACTTCGTTTGGTCTACAATTTTAGTATGTTATTTCCAGAACCAGTGGCGGAGCTTGATAAAAAAATTTGGGGTGACCGACATAAAAATATAATATATAAATTAAATATATAAATAATATTATATAGCAAAAAATTAAATTGTAATAAATATAAGGTGAAGTATCAAATAATTTAGAAAACATAAAACATCTTATATGCAACAACAAAACTAAAACACTTTATAAAGACAAAAAAACTCAAACAAAAATGCAACAAAACTCAAACACCTTATATTCAGCAAAAAAAACTCAAACACTTTTATAGGGACATAAAAGCAAACACCTTATGTACAACAAAAAACTAAAAACACTTTATATGGACATAAAATCAAACACCTTATGTGCAACACAAAAACTCTAAACAAAAATCAGCACTAACGCCTAATTGAAACTCCAAATCAAAATTTCAAACTCCAAATCAAAATTTCAAACTCCAAATCAAAGTTTCAAACTCAACATTAACAAAATAACCTTTAAATTTCATGCTAACTGAACAACATAAACAAAAAGTAGAATTACACACAAATATGGGGCACTGCCATATAAGTTAAATTCTTAGGATAGGTAAAACTCATGGAGAACTCAAAACTAACACAGGGGCGACCGATATAAAAAAAATTGAAATAAAAAAGAACTAACTAACAGAGGAGCGACATTCGAACTAACAAAATTCCAAATCAAAATTAACTAATAAAAATCAGTACTAATAAAATAGAAATCCGAATCTTTTGAACAAAGCAGCAACGCGATCTGGGGACAGATGAAGTTGCGGCGAACAGAGAGGCGAGAGCGAACGGCCACGGAGGCAGTCAGGCAGAGGTGGCCACATGCCCGCAGCGAATAGAGGAGCCATTGATTCCTGATCTGGCAGAGAAGCAAAGAAGCGATATGAGGCAGCAGCGCGGTTGTTGTGATTTCTGGAGGAGGGAGTGAGGAAGGTTGTAACTTGTAAGCAAAAGGGAGAGAGAGGAGGGCTTGGGGTAGCCGCGACCCCCCCTTGTCCCTACTAAGCTCCGCCACTGTCTAGAACTGAGTTTGTTATTTTAAAATACAATTTACACACTAATTCTTATAGTGAAAGTTTTTAGTGCACTAGGTTCATGGTTTTTATTCTCTCAAATCTCATATTTATATGTGGAATTGTATTTTTTGTTTGGTTATTTATATGCACAAAAGAGGAAAAATATTTTGAATTATAGAGATGATTATCTCTGATTTTTTTCCAACACATATTTATTGATCAACATCTTAACCTAGAGGCCCTCTAACTCTGTATTTAATCTCCAACTCATCTATACATTATAATAAAGCAAACATGATAAATTGGCAAGTTTGACACGTGTCAACTAACTAGAGTGTTAGGAAGATATCAATTTTCTATTAATAGAAATAATACGTGCTGATTTTTTTTCTAAGAATAAAATTAAATTTCAATTACATCACTTTGTAAATGATGCGTGAGAAGTTAATGACCAATTAAAAAACAAGAAGAATGAATTAAAAATAAAAAATTAAGAAAAACATACAACTCTGTTACATCACGACATTTATCCACGATACATGCGAATTTAGTGGCCAATTAAAAAATTAAAAATAAAATACAATACTTGACAGTTTTTTTTGAAGATATTATATGCGTCGTTGAGAAGTCAATGACCAATTAACTAAAAATAAAATATTTTTGTTTAAGAAAAAAATAAAACTTCTATTACATCAGAACTTTGTGCGTGATGCAATCGAAATTAAAAATAAAATACAATGCACGACTTCACATTTGATGTTTCATTGTTGAGAATTTAGTGGCCAATTAAAAATATAAATAGAATAGCAATAAAATACATTTTGCACCCGACGTGAGGTAATTGTTTTTTAAATACTACTTTAGGAATCGCCACTTCAAATTAATTTAATTAAAAAATTTATTTTATTTTACGAATTCACTTCAAATTAATTTAATTAAAAAATTTATTTTATTTTACGAATTTTTTTAGCGTCGGATTTCGCTTCTTAATTAACGGTACTCCGTTCACCGTGTCTCGTAATCTCTCGTTTTTTGTGTCTCTCTTATAAATATCATTCATTTTATATTCTATATACACAATTACTTATTAGTTTCTTTTTTTTTTTTTTTACCAAAATTCGTTATTTATCTTGGTGTTTATCTTTTTCCGGAAAAAGATCAGATTTTGTTGGTTCAATTTTTTCAATAAAGAAGTTATGAAATTTGGTTGATAAAGTTGTGCCATTATCCGTGTTGCCTCTAACAACTCTTTTGTATATAGACGATGGTAAGGTTTAATTTTCTTTTTTTATAAATTCAAATTTTAAATTATACACATATGTGTTTCTTATTTTTAGGGGATAAAATTGAAGCTTTTATTTATCAATTTGATATTAACATTCGTGAGGGAGCTATGTATAACTTTGTTCCGCGTCTAACAACTTTGTGGCGTAGTAAATTTATTTCAATATGTCATTGTTATTTTATTCTATTTATAAAAAAAAATTACTATTTTGTTATATATATTTTGTTATTGTTTATATTTCTAAATCTTGTTTAAAAAAAATTGTACATTTGTATATGTATATTTATAAGATTTGTCCGTCTTAATAATTTTGATTCTAGTTATCTAATAAACAGTAAACAGTGTAGTCACAGAGTTATATTGAAGAGAAAAATAATAATTTACAAATTAACTTACGTAGGCTTATTAGCCATGAATTCAAGTTAATTTCTAGATTATTGAAGACAAAAATAATAATATATTGAAATAAATATAAAATTTATTTAAGAATTAAGAAGAAGAAAAAATACAATTCATTACATCTACAGTTTTTAGGTAGAAGTGATGGTTTTTCAAACTTCAAACAATTACACCACGATTTGAGGTGTATAATGATTTTTTAAAAACTACTATTTTACATGCTTATATTTTCATTTATTTAATCTATTATACATTTTACATTATAAATTTATTATTAAATATCATACAAATTCTTTATTAAATATCATGCAAATTCAAAAGAGTTCAAATGATTCATGAAAGATTAATGAAGCACGCAAATTCAAAGATAAAAGATAACCATGGTTTTTATGTGTATTGTAATTTTTTTTGTAATGGAAAGATTATTTTTCTGAAGTATTTTGTGAGTAGTACCGAAATTGCCACTTGATACAACAAAATTTATATGAATTTTTAAATATCATGTATTTCATATAAATAATATACTATGTTGAATAATAAAAATAAAAATTCATTATTAAGATACTTACTCATCTTTACATTTACTAATTTACTTAAGTTATATATGTCATGTCCATTATTTTAAAAATTCTTATTTCATTTGATCTAATTATTTAATTTTTTAATAATTATTGTTTTTATTTGCTTAAAAATAAAAGTATTGTTTTATAATAAGTTTTGTTGGAAAGAAAAAAAGATTATTTAGAGAATTCAAAAAACAAGACATCATCATTAAAGAGTGGTGCAGGAGTCGTGCGTTTCATCAGTAACGTTGATCGTGTAAAAAAGTAGTTTTTAAGTTAGATTAGGATTAGATTTTTGTTTTTTTGTTATAAATTGTTTTTTTAAGTCAACTTATATATTTAATATCAATAAAATTTATGAGAATTGATATATATATATATATATATATATATAAATTAATATAACAATTTATTTATTAAAATGTATTTTGTATCCGTGCGACGCACGGGTTACATACTAGTTTATTTAATAGAACTTTATTAAAAGCTTTCAAATATCAAACTCATAATCCACCATTCTCTAAAAGACAAATATACATTATTTCACTTGACACAATGAACCTTATTCACTTCGTACCAATTTATATTTTATGGATAGCATTAAACATTAACTCAAATAATATCTGTACAAATTATAAGCAATATTTGACTAAATTATATATATATTAAATAAGTTTTTTAGACAAAATATATTAAAAACTATTTAATTGATAAGGTTAAATAAATTTTAGTTCCTTAAATATATAATATTTCATTTTTAGTCATTTTAAATTTTTTCTTTAAATACTGATTCCTTAAATGTTTTGTATTAATAATTTTAGTCCCTACTTTTAAATCAACTTATAAATATCGTTGATTTTTTTTTAATTATTTTTTACATTTATATTTATAACATTATAAGAATATTCTTTACAAAAATTTAGAATTTTTTAACAAAAGATAAATTACAAATAACTTTTAAATGTTAAAAGCTTAAAAAAAATTATATTTAATTAATCATTTGTTAAAAAAAATTTAAATTTTTGTGTGATGAATTATTATAATGTTCTAAATATTCATATAAAATAGTTCAAAATTCACACAATACATATAAGTTGATTTAAAAGCATAGACCAAAATTGTTTACGAAAAATATTTAAGGAATAAAAAAATAGAGAGATTAAAAATGAAAGACGGTTATTTATAGGAATCCAAAATCTGATATGCCATGATAGTTTAAAAATATTTTATATGGTTAGTGTATTTCAAAAATATTTGACTTTGTAGTCTCTATAAAAAATTATCAACTTTTTAAATTCAATTTTAGTCCTTCTATTAAAATATTTTTGTAAAAAATAGATACTTTAAGCCCCTTATAAAATCAAAATAGGACTAAAAGTATATATATTTTTTTTTTATGGATTAAATTTGAAATGTAATAATTTAATAGGGACTAAAAACAAATATTATCGTTTTTTTTTAATAAATTTGCAATTTGAATGTTTGTACATAATATTTTTTATCTTTATCTTCTGGTTTCTAAGAGATAATAATTTCGGTGTTTCAAAGTTCGATCAAAAAGTCAAAAAATATGACCAATCAAAGATTCCTACTATTAAGATTTAAACTCATATTCTCTAAAACACTTTATCATTAATTTAACTATTTAAACCTAATCACTTAATTATATAAAACATTTCTTACATTTATTAATTTATAGAAGTTAAATTTATTTTAAATTTAATTGGTATATATAATGTAGTAGAAATATTTTGATATAAAGCTTGTTATTTTCAATTTAATAATGAGAAAAAGTTTATTTTTTTAGGCAAACAAAACTAAATTCTTGCTAAAACAAGGAAATTGACATTGAAGCTTTATAACGTGAAGGGAGAATCTGCTTCCAAACACAATTTGTTGATTGTGACAGACACCAATGTCAATTTCAAGATTTAGGTATGTCGCTGCTGTTTTTGTTTTTATTCCAAAGTTTACTCCTTTTCAATTTCCAAAACACTATTTTTCAACCCTAAACCCTCAATTTGATAATGTTAATCATCTGGATGCTGTTTCATTGTTCAATTCTTTGCTCCATAAGAATCCAAACCCACCACCCATTGAATTTGGCAAGAATAGATTTTAGGTTCCATTGTGAAAGCTAAGCATTACTCAATTGCTATTTCCCTTTTTCAACAAATGGAAGTAAGGGGAATCAACCCTGAGTCAGTAAATTGCAGTCTCTTAATGAATTGTTTTTGCCAATTGGGTCATATCACTTTTGCTTTCTCTGTTTTTTCAAAGATTCTCAAAAGGGGTTATCACCCAAATGCAATAAATTTTACCACACTCATCAAGGGTTTTTGTCTCAAAGGTGAGGTTCATAAAGCATTGCACTTTCATGACAAAGTGGTAGCGCAAGGATTTCAGTTGAATCAAGTTAGTTACGGGACTTTGATCAACGGGTTATGTAAAGTTGGAGAAACAAGAGCAGCTCTAGAGTTGCTGAGACGAGTTGATGGGAAATTGGTTCAACCTAACGTGGTAATGTACAACACGATTATTGATAGTATGTGCAAAGATAAACTTGTTTCTGATGCGTGTGATTTATATTTTGAAATGGTTGTCAAGAGAATTTCTCCTAATGTTGTCACTTACAATGCTTTAATTAGTGGCTTTTGCATCATGGGTCAATTAAAAGAAGCAATTGCTTTGTTAAAAAAAACGACATTGGAAAACATCAACCCAGATGTGTATACTTTTAATATATTGGTTGATGCTTTTTGTAAGGAAGGGAAGTTGATAGAAGCTAAAAATGTGTTTGCTGTGATGATGAAAAAAGACATAAAACCAGATATTGTTACTTACAACTGTTTAATGGATGGATATTTCCTAGTTAATGAAGTGAACAAGGCTAAGAGTATACTCAACATTATGGCCCAAACGGGAGTGGCTCCTAAAGTTAGGAGCTACAGTATCATGATTAATGGACTTTGTAAGATTAAAATGGTGGATGAAGCCATGAACCTCTTCAAAGAAATGCAGTCCAGAAAAATTGTTCCTGATGTTGTAACTTACAGTTCCCTCATTGATGGTTTGTGCAAATCGGGGATAATTACATATGCTTTGGAGCTTGTTGGTGAGATGCATGATAGGGGCCAACCACCTAATATATATACTTACAATTTTATATTGGATGCTTTATGCAAAAGGCATGATGTTGACAATGCAATTGCATTATTGAAAAAGTTTAAAGACTTGGGTATTCAACCAAATATGTGCACGTATAATATTCTTCTCAATGGATTGTGTAAAAGTGGAAGAATAAAGGATTGACAAAAGATTTTTGAAGAACTTTTGGTCAAAGGCTACAATCTAGATGTCTATACATATTCCATTATGATGCATGGGTTTTGTGTCAAAGGCTTGTTAGATGAAGCATTGGATTTCTTCTCAAAAATAAAAGACACTGGCTGCATTCCAAATGCTTTAACTTATGAAATAATTATACATTCCCTCTTTGAAAACGATGAAAATGAAAAAGCGGAGAAACTTCTTTGGGAAATGATTGTGAGAGGTCTTCTTTAAGACCGTAACTAGGTAAGATATTTTTCTATTTAAACATTATAATTTTGAATAAATGTTTCAACATTATTTTAGCACTTCAATCAATTTTGTTAAGTGTGTTTATACTTCACAAATTGGTAGATTAGTGAGTTCCAACTTGAGAGAAGTTTGGAACTGATAGACCATAAGCTCTGGTTTATGACTATTCTTTTTGATTCATTGCTGCCATTCCTGATATACTGTTTTGGAATCTTTACAAATACAAAGGTAGAATACATGTGAAATCTGATGGGGATCATGGATATAAGTTTTCTTGTTTAGGCCTAAAAGCAAGGGCCACAATATTTAGGGGAAAAGGGTTAGTTAGCTAGAGAAGTAGAACATTGTGAATACTGATTGTAAAATTCTCAATACTAGTATTTATAGTTCCTTTTTTCAACTGTTTTTTTTATCCCTTATCCTTTAAATGGGTTACATGTTAAATGAACATCATTTAGATTCACAGTATTTATAATTTGGAAGGTGTGTCGTATTGAGATCAAATTGTCCTCATTGTATAGATTACAATGATAACCATATTAGAGATATAACTTATATTCCTTTGTTGCTGCATTTCCTATTGACAAATAAATTTCCAATTGATTTATGTTTCCTTTTACGGAACCTCGAATGATTGCCAATGCATTTTGTGGTAGTCCTGACTTCTGTTGTTTGTCTCCTTTTCTGTCTAAATATATCGAGAACTTATTTCGGACTCAGGACACACATCTTACAATCATGTGAGTCTAATTCAGCAGATATATCTCAAGAAACTGATGATTGTGTTGAATGCTGCAAATTTCAATATAAATAGTGAAAAACTCAAAACATTATAGGTGTCTTTAATGCTATGAATTCATGGGATTGTGAAGAACAAAATAAGTCAAACTATGTCTCTCACCTCCCATAAATCTCTTGCATCAACTGAAGTTCCTGGTTCCAGACCTAGGTCAGTCCATACAAAATGCATGAATTCATAGATTTTAGAAGCATTTAGTTGATTTGTATATGCAATTTGAAAACCACATATATACCTTTCTTTGGGTTTTATATTATTATTCTCACAATTATCATACTTCAAATAGTCAATTCCCTAAAATAACAATGAAAATTGATGTTAATTAAATTCATATAGTATATAAGCTTATATAATGAAATGCATATTATTATTGTTACCCATGAAGCAAATGTTTTTGCATCTTGCTCTTCATGTCCTAATGATCCAGGCATAGTTTTACTGCATGTTTGATTTCTGCAAAGTAATTTCCCTGTCACCATATTAAATTGTCAAGTTTAATTATCATAGAAACTGGTTATTAACTTATTATATCCTTTAAAATGTACACTTGCACCCTTATTACTTGTTTCTTTGATTTTAATTAAGAACTAGGGTCTTTTGTTTCAAGTGACAATGATATCAATTCATTGAATCATGATTTTAAATTACGTTTGTTGTTGCTGTTGCGCTACAAATTTTTAAATTGCTGAAAAATACAGTCTAAATTATAGTTGCAATGTCGTTAAAACGGCAGTTGGATAACACAATTTAAAATCATGTCTTGAGTATCTTTTTAGTGAAGAACTCATGAACTTGGTTGATAAAGTAATGACATGATTTTGGTTTAAAATTTTTGTCATTGAAATATATAAGATTAAGGGAGGAACTTTTACACCCCTCAATATCACTTCATATGGAGAATGTGATCGATTTTGTTACGTAAATTTTTGTACGCTGTCAACTAATTACCAAATATTTTTTGTATGACATTTAAGATATAATATGATTTAAGTTAAATATTTGTAATGATCTAACAAATGTGGTTAATTGATACTTTATATTGTAAGTGCATATGCATTAAATTTCATGTAGAGAAAATGTGAATTTTGTGCTGATTGAAAGTATACTTCAGCACAAAATAATTTTGTGCTGTTTAAAAAATTCAGGCTCACAAAATATGAGAACAAGTGAAGTTTGTCACTTGAAAATTTAAAATAAGACTATTTTATAAAACTTCAAAATTATTTTGAACTAATTTATGAAGATTTACACTAAGACTACTTATATTATAACAAAATGTTAATATATATTACCTGTGAGTCTCGATTAAGTTCACCCCAACAATCATCTAAAAGTTAATAAAAATACATCAATACTATTTCATTATAAATAATGCATTAATAAATTTTATAGAAGAAAAATGAATAGAAATGCAACAATAACAATGATGATATAAACTATACAAAATGTTGTTCAAATAATTAATTAGTTCAAATAAATATTTTAACTTTAATTTTTTAAATCATTATCAATTATTTTGAACATATCTAAAAAAGGTGATAGAAAAATACAATAAAATCATATTAAAGATGATTATTTTTTAACTTTTTCTAATGTGCATAGGTAAAACCATCTTACACTATGATGGGGTTAAAAACATGAAATTTAATTACAACAAGTTTATATTTTCAGAAAGTAGATGAATTCATGAAGGTGAAAAAATATCATATATGATTGCTTCCATTTTAAACACTTAGTTTACGATTTAACACCACATGTAACCAAAATATGCAATTATGCAGAGAATAGAAGCATGCTTCCTACAAGCATTCAAGATCTAATCTATAAGCTGTGTTCCTCAAAACAATTTCATGACCTTTCCAACTCTCAATACTTCTCTTTTAACACATATTCTACTCATTACACATAAATTTAAATGCCAAGCTTGTGCCTGTTGGTCTTAGAATAGCCATTCAACCTTATGTTTAGTATTCTAAAACATTTAAGCTTTCTAAGATTAGAATTATTATGCAGAAGTATAAGTATTTAAAAGAAACTTTTTTAAGTTACTTGATATGTGAACAATACTTCACTTTATGACAGAACCACGTGAGATAAAAGCATGTTTACTCCACATGGGATAAAATGAGAGTATAAGATATTGGCTAGAGCAAATGCAATACTATTTGTAAAATCCCAATCCAACTATATTTCCATAATAGAACTGTAAGTGATAATATTAGGTGGTTGAACTCTATCATGCATCTCATCGACAAGCTCCAAATCATATGACATTATCCCAAATTTGCACAAATGATAGAATCACAAAAAAATAGAGATCTGTGAACGTAAAATGATAGATAAAATGGGAATTTATTGATTTATGAAAGAAGGGAAAATTCTGATACAATGTATAACCAGAGCAAAGCTCCTCCAGAGAAAATAGTATCTCCTAATTCAATGATAATTATAATTATTCATGAGCAATACTCCCCTACCCTCCTTTATTTATTCCCCTATGTGTAACTGAAATCCCTAGAATTTAATGAGTTTCTCTGCCCTGTCATTAATAGACTGCTTATTCTCTTTTTTACCCTTACGGACATAAGTTCTCCACACTGCAGATTTGGACCTTTCACTAGTCTTAAGCCCACTAATTCTATCATTACCGCCATCAGGAACTGCATCCTTGTCCTCAAGGCTGAGAGATGGAAATTGACTTTTTAGTAGTAATTCATCCTCCCAAGTTGTGTCTTCTACAACTCTTCCTTTCCAACGCACCAGCCATTGTCGCACCAGCTGTCCTTCTTTCATCACTGATCTTGCAGCCAACAATTCTTCCGATTCTTCCCCCTCTTCTGCTTCCATTTCTAACCCGTCTGGTAGTTGAGATTCAGCAGAATAGTCTCCAATAGCCTTCTTGAGTTGTGAAATGTGAAACACTGCATGCACTCTACTTCCTTCTGCTTCTTTCATCACTGATCTTGCAGCCAGCAGTTCTTCTGGTTCTTCCCCCTCTTCTGCTTCCATTTCTAACCCGTCTGGTAGTTGAGATTCAGCAGAATAGTCTCCAATAGCCTTCTTGAGTTGTGAAATGTGAAACACTGCATGCACTCTACTTCCTTCTGGTAGCTTCAACTTGTAGGATACTGCCCCTATTTTCTTTAGGATCAGAAATGGTCCAAAGTACCATGGAGCCAGTTTTTGGTTAATCCTTCTAGTCACTGTCTGCTGTCTATGGGGTCAGAGCTTCAAAAATACCCACTCACCCACTTCAAATGAATATGCTTTTCTTTTCTTGTCCGCATACCTCTTTATCTGTTCTTAGGCCCTGTTCAAATGATACTTAAGTTGACGTAAGGCCTCATCACGATCAACCAATTCAACTGCTACCACTTCTACTTTCGTTTCTCCCTGTAAATATCTAACCACAGTGGGTGGTTTTCTTCCATACACTGCCTCAAACGGTGTAGTTCCTGTAGACACATGGAATGTGGTGTTATACCACAATTCAGCCCAATGAATCCATTGCGACCACTCCTTTGGTTGCTCCGATGCAAAACAACGCAGATATGCTTCTAAGCACCGATTCACCACCTCCGTTTGCCCATCCGTCTCTGGATGATATGACGAACTCATATTCAGCATCGTTCCTTGTAAGCGAAACAACTCTTTCCAAAATAGACTCACAAACAGTGGATCACGATCACTGACAATAGATTGTGGCACCCCATGAAGACGCACCACCTCTTTAATAAATATTTCAGCCACCTTCCTTGCAGTATATGGATGTTTTAAGGGAATAAAATGTCCATACTTGGATAATCTATCCACCACTACAAGAATTGCTTCAAACCCTTTCGATTTTGGGAGACCGGTGATAAAATCCATCGAAATATCATCCCAAATTTTCTCCGGAATTGAGAGGGGCTGTAACAAACCCATAGGAGATGACGCAATGTACTTTTGACGTTGACACACGTCGCAACTCTGCACAAATTCCATAACTGACTTTCTCATTCCTACCCAATAAAGATTTCCTGCCATCCTTCGATACGTGCGTAGAAAACCTGAGTGGCCACCAGTTGGAGATGAGTGAAATTCTTTCAACAATAAAGGTATAAAACCAGAATTTGAAGATAACACCAGTCTGCTACGGTAGAAAAGTCTCCCTTTGATTAATTGGAAATCTGGCCGGGAAGTAGGGTCTTGTTGTAGCTCTGTTATCACCTTCTGCAATTGGGGATCATTCATAACTTTCTGCTGAATTTGTTGCTCTTGCATACATATGGGAAAAGAAGTTATCCCTTTCAACTCTGCCTCCTCGTGCATTCTTGAAAGAGCGTCAGCAGCTTTATTTTCTGGACCTGACTTGTATACCACTTCGAAGTGATAGCCCAATAATTTTGCTATCCAATTCTGCTGATCATCCGTAGTGATGCGTTGTTCGAGCAAGTGTCGTAAACTCTTTTGGTCGGAGTACACCATAAATCTTCTTCCCAACAAATATGGACGCCAATGCTGAACTGCCAACACCAACGCCATCAATTCTTTCTCATACGCAGACTTGCTTAAATTATTCTTGGACAACGCTTTGCTGAAGTAGGCTATAGGCTTCTTTTTCTACATTAAAACTGCACCTATTCCTCTTTCGGATGCATCACATTCAATCTCAAAAGGTTGTGAAAAATCTGGTAGTGTTAAAATTGGGGCTTGCACCATAACTCTTTTAAGATTCTCAAAGGTCTTCAACTCTTCTGTACCCCAATGAAATCCTTCCTTCTTTGTTAGTTCTGTCAATGGTTTAGCTATCTTTCCATAGCCAACAATGAATTTCCGGTAATAACCGGTCAGCCCCAAAAATCCCCTCACTCCTTTGACATTATGAGGGATTGGCCACTCCAAAATGCTATTAATCTTAGATGGATCCACAGCCACACCCTGTTCCGATATTACGTGACCCAAATATTCCACTTTCCTACTAGCAAAATTACATTTTTTTTTATTAACGACAAAACAGTGGTATTGTAAAATCTCCATCACTTGATATAAATGTGCTAAGTGTTCTTCCCATCCCTTACTATATACTAGGATATCATCAAAAAATACCAAGACAAACTTACGGAGGTGTGGCTTGAAAATCTGATTCATGGTGGATTGGAAAGTGGTTGGTGCGTTCGTCAACCCCAATGGCATCACTAGAAACTCATAATGCCCTTCACGAGTTCGAAATGTCGTCTTATGCACATCCCCTTCTTTCACCCTTATTTGGTGATAACCGGATTTCAAATCAAGTTTTGAGAAAAATTTCGTTCCATGTAGTTCATCCAATAATTCGTCAACTACCGGAATTGGATATTTATCTGACATTGTAACCTTATTCAATTCTCTATAGTCAACACACATCCTCCATGACCCATCTTTCTTTTTAACTAAAATGACATGACTAGAATATGCGCTAGAGCTGTTTCGAATTATACCTTGGGTCAGCATGCTCTGAACTTGTTTTTCGATCTCTTCCTTATGGTGGTGAGGATAACGATATGGCCTAACAGTCACAGGACCTGCATCTTTCTTCAATTCAATTGCATGAGTTATATCTCGTTCAGGAGGAAGCCCAATATTCTCTTCAAAAATTCCCTTAAAATTCTCCAACAAGTCTTGAAGCTCTTGTTGTTGGTCTTGAGTTAACTCCTGTAATTCTTCATTTGAAGTCTGACCCAATTCTTCTTCCAACAAACTATACAGTGTTTCAGTTTGCCCTTGAAGTGCCTTAGAATTAGCCAAGTATTTTTTGGTAAAGAACTGACCATGTAGTTCCACTATTTTTCCTTCCCATTGAAACTTGATGGTCATTTTCTCCCAATCAAAAGTCACCTTCCCAAATCTTTGCAACCAAGCCACCCCCAAAATCATATCCAAATCACCCAATTCCAAAACAAAAGCATCAACATTAGTGATGAAATCATCTAATTGTACTTGCAATTTTCTACACCTCCCCCTAGTGGACACACGATGGCCGTCTCCCAACTTTACTCCCATCGATCTTCCTTGTTCCACTGTTAATCCCAACGCAGTAGCAACACGGGGTGAAACGAAATTGTGACTGGCGCCACTATCGATTAAAACCACGATGGAAACCCCCTTTAGACTTCCCTTGAGGCGCAAAGTAGTTGGAGGCGTTTTATCTAAATTTGTCTTTGCTTCAATTATATCAAACAATCCCATGGAATTGCAATCAAGAACATCATCCTCATCCTCCATAGCTTCTATGGCAATCACCTCACCTTCTTCGTTAATCGTCTCGTCGTCTCCCAAAATCATCAATCAGAGTTGTTTTTCAGCACACTGGTGAAGAGGATGGTATTTTTCCCCATAACGAAAACACACCCTCGTGTCCGCCGCTCCATCAGTTCCGAATACGGTAGATGCTTGAGGCCACGGTTGCGCTCGTTGCTGATTCTTCCCCCCTCATCGTTTCCAGATCTCGCTGTATTATGAGAAACATTTGAGTTTGCATTTGAGGCAGATTGAGTCGAACCGGTTTTGCTGTGCACTGACCCGGTTAAGTTATTATTAAACCCACTTCCAGATCGGGTCAAACCTGGGTTATAATGAAATCCAGATCCTTTCTTTCCGTTGGGCCCCGATCCACTTGGCCCACTTCCCTTCCAACTGCGAACCCCACCCACACTACCACCTATTGAAATCAGAGACCCACGTAATTTTGTTTCGATATCACGAGCAATCTTCATTGCTTGCAATCTGGTTTGTGGATTCAATATACGCACCTTCAAGCGAATGTGGTTCTTGAGTCCTCCCATGAAGTACCCAAGGTATTGCTCCTCCGGTAGTCTTGCTACTTGTGACGACACATATTCGTATGTGGTAATGTATTCATCAACTGTTCCCGTTTGTTGCAAATCTTTCATCTCTTCAAAGGGGTTATCACTTTGTCTTCCCCCATACCTTTCAATTAATGCTCGTTTCAACTTCGCCCAATTCAAATCGTCCTCTGTCTCACGCAACAAATTAAACCAGTGAATTGTTGCGCCCTCCATGCTTAGCTTCGCCAATCTGACTTTCACCTCCTCCGACGTCCCTTGAACTTCAAAATACGTTTCAGCTCGTGTGATCCAGGCCACAGGATCGTCACCATCAAATGATGGTAACTCAACTTTCTTCATTGCCATCTTATACTCTGTCACTGAGTCCTCAGAATGTGCATATTGTTCCCCCGTTCCAATTGGTCGTTGCTCTAGCAGCCCGTGAACTCGCTCATCATAATTTCGCGAAATTCCCTCAACTCATGGCGAACAGATTCTTCCACCGCTGAGATTCTTGCTTCAACTGCTTCCATTCGATCTGACAGCTTCGGTGGCATGTACAACGTACAAAAATCACTGGTACTTCTCGAAGATCCGGCAGGTCGGACCAATGATAAAATCACAAAAAAATAGAGATATGTGAACGTAAAATGATAGATAAAATGGGAATTTATTGATTTATGGAAGAAGGGAAAATTCTAATACAATGTATAACCAGAGCAAAGCTCCTCCAGAGAAAATAGTATCTCCTAATTCAATGATAATTATAATTATTCATGAGCAATACTCCTCTACCCTCCTTTATTTATTCCCCTATGTGTAACTGAAATCCCTAGAATTTAATGAGTTTCTCTGCCCTGTCATTAATAGACTGCTTATTCTCTTTTTTACTCTTACGGACATAAGTTCTCCACACTGCAGATTTGGACCTTTCACTAGTCTTAAGCCCACTAATTCTATCAACAAACCATCAATAAGAGAATTATAAGTTACCACTTCAATAATGAATTTTTTGCATTGCATTTCTTCAATCCATTAGAGTGTGGACAAAAGTAACTACTTGGTCGTTTGAATCTTAAGTATCACAATCAGAGGCAGTGAACCTTCATCATATTATGTTTCTGAGTCGTGTGTAGAACATGTCTTTAGAGTTAGCTTCCATAGTGGTGACATTTATCATTGTCAAATTCGCTGACTTTATTATGTTCAATTGACTATTTCATGTTGCATTATCTTTTTCATGTTATGTTGAATTTTTCTTGCGACGTCGACTTTTTCATCGTAGACATTGACTTTCCTTAGAGTCAGACACTTTGGTTTTGTTGGAGGCAAAGTCTAAAAATCAGAGTCATAAGTAATGTGAAGTTTAGAGTCAAACTCAATCATCTTTTGGTGTTGAATTACTTGTCAAAGGCAACTTAGTCGAGAAAGAGTAGCATTATATATCAGAGTTGCGTTGTTGAAGGAAGCTTATTAGAGCATGTTGCACTTGACTTTAAATTCCTATCTTCAGAGGTTAAACCTTAGAGGCTGTTATTTTTGAATTTGGAAAGAAACTTTGAAAAAACAATTTATGCCACCGAAAAATATTAATGAGTTGAGTCACAGATTAGGTCGCTCACTTAAGACGTTTCGAGGCATTGTCCAAATTGTACAAGGCAGACTATCAACTACGAAGTCTTCGGGATAAAATAGCCTAGATACATTATATCGGAGTTCTATTGCACCTTAGAAAACCGTTCTAGAATTACACCCTCAATATGGCAGTCGAATGATTGCCACTCGTAATATGGTACTAAGATCACTCTAAAGAAAGAGAGGAAGTGAGAAAGAAAGAGGGAAAAGAGAGAAAAGATGTGGAGAGCTTTTGGTGTGATTTTCCAACTGAGGAGAACCCTCTATTTATAGAGAAAATATGCAATTGGATAAGAGAAAAAAGAGTGATCCATTAGGTATGATACACTAAACGTGCACTCCAATCTTTAGGTTTTTTACCACAAAAACGTGGGTTCCAATTTGATGAGCGAGTCCACCAAGAAAAGAGAAAATAGATAGGATTTGACCAGAGAACTGAGTGCGAAATCGGGGGCAAGCAACCAACTAGATCAGATGTTGAATGTTGACTCGGTGGAGGGCAATTACGTAATTAACTTATCAATGAGAGATAAAAAAAACACAAGCATTCGTTTAAAATTAAATAAATAAATAATTTATTAATTTTTCATATACTTAAAAATAATACACCACTTAGCCCAAGCCAGGCGCGACCGAGCTGGACAGATGGCGATGGCAGCGTGCGCGCGTGTGGACGTCAATTTTGCATGCGTTCTTCCTCCTTTACAAAATTGGGGTATCCCTTGGAGCACATCTCAAGTTTCATACCTCCACCTTATAAACACTACTAGTGTGTGTTATCCCTCATATCCTTATTTTTCAATCCACACCAACACTAGCTCTCATTAATGTCATTATTATTTTCAACAATCTTCCATTAATATCATTATCATTTTCAGCAGAGATAGATTATCAGAGTCAAATCCTTAGGCTCAGATACTTAGAGGCAACAAGCAAAGGAAATTTTTAGTCTCTAATCATCAAGTTCCATAGATAAAGGGGTCTTTGGAAATTGGCAAAGGTTGAAGGATGTTGTGGCATTGTTCTTTTTCATTTAGTTATATTGTTTTGTTTCAAGCAATGATTCTCAAAACCAAATTGTTAAATAGTTCTATTTTCCAACAACATGTATCCTGCCTAGGAAATATATATTTTCTTTTAAACACAAGAGAGGTTTAGAACAAGAACAAAAGACAATATAAATTCTTCTATAGTATGATTAAAATTCAAGAGAGGTTATTACTTGTAACTTAATGTGACACAATGCCATATAAAATTCTTGTGTTTTTTTTTTTCTTTCAAACTTCTCTCGTAACAAAAATTATTTTCCATCTACATTAGCACAAAAATGAAAGTAGTCATCAAGGAAGGAATTTCTATCAGATAGGATAATAAAGTTATGATATTTTCAATTTACATGTCTTTCTCTGTTTTGAATCACATGAAAGTAACAAGTATCACTTCACCTTAAGCCCTTACTTTGACTAGAACCAGACTCAAAATTCAACTACACACTGATTTTTTTATTAGAAAGCACTTACCAACATTCATGGAAATGATTTTATGTTCTTCTAATGCTGGGGCCAGAAAGTACTATTGACATTACCAAATGCAAGCTCAACAACTTGTTGCATAACCTTAGCTCTCAGGAGTTCCCCCAATCTATTTTCTTTTTTAGTTAATCTTTCATTGTTACTGCAACAATTTGATTGATTTGTCGCGACAAACATTAAATCAACCACTAACTTGAACCTGACTCCAACCACATTCTTTAACCATTCCTTTACCATCTATCAAGTATCGCATTGTATTTTGCCTCGTTAAACTTTCCAACTGAGGTATACAAATTAGCCATTAATACATAACTTCTAGAACTACCTGGACTAAGTTCTAATAACTTGGCAGCCGCAAGCTCTCCCAACTCAACATTGCCATGGATCCTACATGCACTAAGCAACGAACCCCAAGCTCGTGCTTGTAATTCCAACGACATTGCCTGAATTGTAACTAAAGCTAGGTCAAGTTGTCCGACTCGGCCTAGAAGATCTACCAAACAAGTATAATGTTCTATTGTAGGAGTTATTCCAAAATTTGTTTGCATACTTTTGAAGTACTTTAATCCATCTTCTATCAATCCTGAATGGCTACATGCAAGCAAAAGACTAGTATAAACAATGGTATCTGGTTTTAACCCTTCTGAAGTTGTCATTTTTTCGAAGAGGTTGATAGCTTCATCCCCATTCCAGGGATGGCACAACTATTTATCAAGGAAGTCCAAATAGTTAAATCTTTATCTTTAACCCTGTCAAATACTCCTCTTGCTTTCTTGATGCTACCACATTTAGAGTACATGTGTATGAGAGACGTTTGAACTTGTTGGTCCGATTCAAATCCGTTTTCGAAAACGTACTCTTCAATCTCTTGTCCAGTGTTGAGTGATCCCAAATCAGCACAAGCTGATGAAACAATTGCAAGGGTTGCTCCATTAGGTCTAGTTTATGTCCTTATCATCCTTCTAAATCGATTCAATGCTTCTGATGGATAACCTGAACGATCATATCCCGCAATCATCGATGTCCATGATAAAACACTTTTTTCAACAATCACATCAAATATCCTTCTAGCAAATGTAAGGTTACCACAATTTGCATACATAGTTATTAAAAAATTTTAAATAGAATCCGCTTCACCATACCCACATTTGAGTACAAGAGAGTGAACCGATGAAGCTAAGAAAAAGTCTCCTAATTAGTAACACAACAAAGTCAATATCAATATTTTGACGTTGCATTTGATTAAGTAATTTAAACGCTTCAATGAAACTCCCAAGCTTCACATAACCCCCCATGATAGTTGTCCAAGAAAAAATTGACTTTTCATCCATAGAATAAAAAACCTTCCTTGCTTCATCCATTTTTCCAAACTGAACATACATACCCATCAATGAGTTAGCTAAAGATACCTCAAAACACAAATCCAAGTTTGATAACACAACAATGTATCGACACACCCTGCCAAAGAAACACAAAAGAATTCAAATCCGAAGAATAACTTGATAAAATCGAAACAAATAATAAGATTTGAATTCAAAACATCTGGAAAAAAAATTCTCTCATTTCTTGATTTTCAAATCGTCCACTCACCGCAAATCAAATTAAATTTATTTCTTTGACGCATTACAGGACCGCATGAAAAAGACCATCAAATTGGTTAGCGTGATTGATTGCATTCATAGGAAACTCATTAGATTGTTCCAATCAATTCAAAACATCATACCACACAAATTCAAAAAGAGGACACAAACAACAAACGATGAGTTGTTTCAACTTCCCTACAATCTGTTACATATTGTTGATCTTAAAAAAAAATGATTACTCATTGGAACAAATTATCATTTGTAGACAACCTATTTAAAACTACCTCCACACAAATAAAGATAATTTTGAATGAACAAAAGAATGTCACACTAAGTCTTGAAATGGAGGTCCATTGACACCTGCAACAAACTTCTAAGCACAAAATATGTCTCAATCCTTGCGTATTGAGTTATAGTGGTAATAGATATGTAGCAAATTTACTTCGTTTGATCTACAATTTTAGTATGTTATTTCTAGAACTGAGTTTGTTATTTTAATATACAATTTACACACTAATTATTATAGTGGAAGTTTTTAGTGCACTAGGTCTATAGTTTTTATTCTCTCAAATCTCATATTTATTTTTTTGTGAATTGTTGTCATGTGGAATTGTATTTTTTGTTTTGTTATTTATATGCACAAAAGAGGAAAAATATTTTGAATTATAGAGATAATTATCTCTAATTTTTTCCCAACACATATTTATTGATCAACATCTTAACCTAGAGTCCCTCTGACTCCGTATTTAATCTCCAATGTCATTTATTTAATAGAACTTTATTAAAAGCTTTCAAATATCAAACTCCTAATCCACCATTATCTAAAGACAAATACACATTATCTTACTTGACACAATGAACCTTACTCACTTCGTATCGATTTATATTTTATGAATAGCATTAAAGATTAACTCAAATAATCTCTCTACAAATTATAAGCAATGTTTGACTAAATTATATATATTAAATAAGTTGTTTAGACAAAATATATTAAAAATTACTTAATTGATAAGGTTAAATAAATTTTAGTTCCCTAAATATATCATATTTCATTTTTAGTCATTTTAAAATTTTTCTTTAAATACTGATTCCTCAAATGCACTACGCGAAAAAACGCATATTACAGCGCTTTTTTTAAGCCATTTACAGCGCTTTTTCAAAAAAATAAGCGTTGTGGAAACGAGCGCTGTAAATGATACAACAACGCTTTTAAAAAAGCGCTATAAAACATGTAAATACAACGCGCGCTTGTTATGCACATTTTACAGCGCTTCTTCACAAAAAACGCTGTAATATGCACCCCATTATATGAGTTATGGGTGTGCATATTACAGCGCTTTCTCAAAAAAGCGCTGTAAAATGCCCACCCATAATTTCATATATGGGTGTGCATATTACAGCGCTTTCTCAAAAAAGCGCTGTAAAATGCCCACCCATAATTTCATATATGGGTGTGCATATTACAGCGCTTTCTCAAAAAAGCGCTGTAAAATGCCCACCCATAATTTCATATATGGGTGTGCATATTACAGCGCTTTCTCAAAAAAGCGCTGTAAAATGCCCACCCATAATTTCATATTATGGGTCTGCATTTTACAGCGCTTTTCTTGTACATTTTACAGCGCTTTCTCACGAAAGCGCTGTAAAAGGTGCACCATTAAAGCGCTTTAGAACAACATTTTACAGCGTTTTTTAAAAAAAGCGCTGTAAAATGTGTGTTTTTTTTTTTTTTTTAAACTCTATAAATTAATTATTTGAAATGAAAAGCGCTTTTTAGCTTTTTATGGCATTTTTTTTAAAATGCGCTGTCTTTTATCTTTGTATCCAAAATTATTTTGATCCAAAATCACTTCACAATCAGTAGAACAGAACATATTATAGACAATCAGTAGAACAGAACATATTATAGACAATCAGTAGAACAGAACATATTATAGACAATCAGTAGAACAGAACATATTATAGACAATCAGTAGAACAGAACATATTATAGACAATCAGTAGAACAGAACATATTATAGACAATCAGTAGAACAGAACATATTATAGACAATCAGTAGAACAGAACATATTATAGACAATCAGTTCACACAATCAGTAGAACAGAAATCAGAACTCTGTAACTTTATTAACATATATGTAACTCTGTAATTTACAACCTAAGTAACTACATTCAGATACATTTGTTTCTCGCCATATAGACCTAATTAATTAACAACTATATTTAAGTAAATTCTAACAAACGAAATTTTTCATTAAACAATTAGTACTTAGCATGTCACCAAAGGTTGGGCTCAAATTCCAAACAAGAACAAAATATCCGCTACGGTCAATTGGAGTTAACAAAATTGGAAAAAAAGGGGTCCAAATCCAAGTCATAGTAGTTCCCTGAGTGTAACTCAATTAATCTTTCACTCAAAAATAAATAAACAAAAAACGTCAAAGAATGAAGAAAAATAAAATGAAGATCATATGCATGTTAAATAAATCCATCTATAGCTATATGAAGAACAAATAAAATATTTTTATTGTCGTTTTCATAAGCACAACATAATGAGACAATAATAGATAACAAAATAGTTCACAACTTCACATGTCTACGCTATTGATCAAACCGAACAAACGTAAAAAGCATTCCTTCGAAAATAATCACAGCCCAAAACAATCAAAGTCAACCAAATCATACTTCACAAAAAATGTCAAACCATAAGCAAACAAATGATTCCAAAAACCTAAAAGATCACACCGTTTTCTTTCACCTTCTTCTCGCCTTCATCCACAACAACGATGTACAATCTTTTACCAACCTTAAAAGCAACCATCCTTGTAACACAATCTACATTAATCAATTAAAGAGGATCGATCATTCATGATACACAGTTAATAAAGAGAAATTAAGAACAATGAAAAACCTGAAAAAGAGAGAATGGAAAAAAGAAGAGAGGGTTAGAGAAAGAGAAAACGATAGGGTTTGTTGGAAGTCTAAGGAACCGCCATTCTGAAATGCAGTTTACTTTTGAGACCGCTTCTTCTTGACGTTACCGATCTCGTCATTTATCTCTTTCTTCTTTATTTTCTTTTTACTCAACTTCTCTCTATATGTCATATTTCATTTCAAGCATCTCTATGTGAATCTCTTTAGTTTTCTTCTCTGTAATCAAAAATATTTCAAAATGACAAAAATTTGAAGTTGGTTAAGTGCATAAAGTTAGAGTAATTAACAATTGCAATCGTAAATTTTTTGGAAAGGTTAAATTTATAAACGACAAAACTGTATTTTTGATATAGTTGAAAATTCTTAAATAATTATTATTTAGCAAGTTATAATTAATTATTTAATTATTATTATTATTATTTAAAATAGTCAATTATTTAATTATTGGTATTTATATTTTATGTCAACTTAGTTATTTAATAAGATAAAATTGTGGTTCCAAAAAACAATCTCAAGTGATAACAAGAGATATAAGTGAGTTTGATACAAACATGAAAATTCGAAGGTTTTGTTTATCGCAGCCACTGCAACCACAACAAACAATGTTTTTGTTTTCAACTAGGTCAAGGTTTGTTTCTCTTTTCATTCCCAAAAAGTTTCTTCCTTTTAATTTCATTCCCTCTTTTTGCTTCTCAGCTTCAACCCTATTCCCTCAATTCAATAATCCTCATCTTGACAATTCCATTTCATTGTTCAATTCTTTGCTCCATAAGAATCCTACCCCACCACCCATTGAATTTGGCAAGATTTTAGGTTCCATTGTGAAAGCTAAGCATTACTCAATTGCTATTTCCCTTTTTCAACAAATGGAAATTAGGGGAATTAACCCTGACTTTGTAACTTGCAGTCTCTTAATCAATTGTTTTTGCCAATTAGGTCATATCACTTTTGCTTTCTCTGTTTTCTCAAAGATTCTCAAAAGGGGTTATCACCCAAATACAATAACTTTGAATACACTCATCAAGGGTTTTTGTCTCAAAGGCGAGGTTCATAAAGCATTGCACTTTCATGACAAGGTGGTAGCACAAGGATTTCAGTTGGATCAAGTTAGTTACGGGACTTTGATCAACGGGTTATGTAAAGTTGGAGAAACAAGAGCAGCTCTAGAGTTGCTGAGACGAGTTGATGGGAAATTGGTTCAACCTAATGTGGTAATGTACAGCACGATTATTGATAGTATGTGCAAAGATAAACTTGTTTCTGATGCTTGTGATTTATATTCTGAAATGGTTGTCAAGAGAATTTCTCCTGATGTTGTCACTTACAATGCACTAATTAGTGGCTTTTGCATCATGGGTCAATTGAAAGAAGGAATTGATTTGTTAAAAAAAATGACATTGGAAAACATCAACCCAAATGTGTATACTTTTAATATATTGGTTGATGCTTTTTGTAAGGAAGGGAAGTTAAAAGAAGCTAAAAATGTGTTTCTTGTGATGATGAAAAAAGACATAAAACCTGATATTTTTACTTATAGCTCTTTAATAGATGGATATTGCCTCGTTAATAAAGTGAACAAGGCTAAGAGTATACTCAACATTATGGCCCAAAGGGGAGTGGCTCCTGACGTTACGAGCTACACTATTGTGATTAATGGACTTTGTAAGATTAAAATGGTGGATGAAGCCATGAACCTCTTCAAAGAAATGCAGTCCAGAAAAATTGTTCCTAATGTTGTAACTTACAGTTCCCTCATCGATGGTTTGTGCAGATCGGGGAGAATTACATATGCTTTGGAGCTTGTTTGTGAGATGCATGATAGGGGCCAACCACCTAATATATATACTTACAGTTCTATATTGGATGCTTTATGCAAAAGCCATGATGTTGACAAGGCAATTGCATTATTGAAAAAATTTAAAGACTTGGGTATTCAACCAAATATGTGCACATATAATATTCTTCTCAATGGATTGTGTAAAAGTGGACGAATAAAGGATTCACAAAAGATTTTTGAATATCTTTTGG
The DNA here is from genome assembly GCF_000331145.2 of Cicer arietinum. Classification (NCBI taxonomy): domain Eukaryota; kingdom Viridiplantae; phylum Streptophyta; class Magnoliopsida; order Fabales; family Fabaceae; genus Cicer; species Cicer arietinum. The sequence goes on from NC_021167.2 coordinate 23,695,951, forward strand.
TCAAAGGCTACAATCTTGATGTCTATGCATATACCATTATGATACAAGGGTTTTGTAACAAGGGCTTGTTGGACGAAGCGTTGGATTTGTTTTCAAAAATGAAAGACAATGGCTGCATTCCAGATGCTTTAACTTATGAAATAGTTATTCATTCCCTCTTTGAAAAATATGAAATTGAAAAAGCGGAGAAACTTCTTCGGGAAATGATTGTGAGAGGTCTTCTTTAAGACAGAAACTAGGTGAGATATTTTTCTATTTAAACTTTATTATTTTGAATCAATGTTTCAACATTAATTTATCATTTCAATCAATTTTGTTAAGTGTGTTTATACTTCACAAATTGGTAGATTGGTGAGTTCCAACTTGAAAGAAATTTGTAGAATATTAAAATTATTGTTGTCTTATGTGTGTTGGTTTTTTTTTTTTTTGTATTAACTGGATTACATAGCTAATACATTTAACAATAGTAAACATCTTGATGGTTAACTATATGATAAAAATTGCATTTCAATATTCATTGAGACCGAGAGGATGAATCAGATAGTCTTGTTGTGATTAGTGCAGAGAAAATCAATATTCATTTCAATATCTTGATGGTTAACTGTATTAGTGTTGTTGTAACTATTCTTTTTGATTCATTGCTGCCATTCCTGATATACTGCTTTGGAATCTTTACAAATACAAAGGCAGAATACATGTAAAATCTGATGGGGATTATGGATATAAATTAGCTTGTTTAGGCCTAAAAGCAAGGTCCATAATATTTAGGGGAAAAGGGTTAGTTAGTTAGAGAAGTAGAACATTGTGAATACTGATTGTAAAATTCTCAATACTAGTATTTATAGTTCCTTTTTTCAACTGTTTTGTTTATCCCTTATCCTTTAAATGGGTTAAATGTTAAATGAACATCATTTAGATTCACAGTATTTATAATTTGGAAGGTGTATCGTATTGAGATCAAATGTTCCTCATTGTATAGATTACAATGAGAAGCATATTAGAGATATAATTATATTCATTTGTTTCTGCATTTCCTATTGACAAATAAATTTCCAATTGATTTCTGTTTCCTTTTACGGAACCTCGAATGATTGCCAATGCATTTGTGGTAGTCCTGTCTTCTGTTGTTTGTCTCCTTTTCTGTCTAAATATATCGAGAACTTGGTTCGGACTCAGGACATATATCTTACCAGGATGTGAGTCTAATTCAGCAGATATATCTCACGAAACTGATTATTGTGTTGAATGTTGCAAATTTCAATATAAATAGTCAAAAACTCTAAACATTATAGGTATCTTAATGCTATGAATTCATGGGATTGTAAAGAACAAAATAAGTCAAATTAACTGAAGTTCCTGGTTCCAGACCTAGGTTTGTCCATGATGCAGTCACTCTTGCTTTCGATGAACTCCTATTCCATAAGACCATTGCTAACTTGTTATAACTGAGAGGGCCTGCCCAAACCTGCACATGTGCTTCAAGAAGTGTTAGAAATTAAGATATCATCTTAGAATATCTAATATAATGTTGGAGTATCTTAGTTTCTCTCGTAGGATCTGTTTCTAATCTTAGAGTATCTTAAATTATCTTGTTAGATTAGTTTTCAAATTACTTAGTTATTATAAATTTATAATTATTATTTTTCCTGATTTCGCTATTTATTTAGGATTATAAGTTTAATATCCTTATAGATAGGGGTTAGTCTGTTTATCTTCAACAAGTTTTATGAAGAAATTTCCCACTACTAACACAAGTGCATTTCTCTCCAAGGAAACATCTATTAGTTATAGTATCTAGTATCTACATATTTAAGTGACAAGCTATGGAATACAAATACTAACATAGACATAAGACACGAAACATATATTTACACGTCGACACCGATAATAATTTGAGAAAATGAATTACCTCCAAATCATCATTATTTTTCACCTTCTTCCCTTGAACTCCTAGTTTGTCTGCAAAACCACAAGGTTATTAGTATTAAAAGCATTGATTGTTAAGAGATGTTTGAGGATTTTTTAGTCTAATCCTTCCTTGATTTACTGCAATAACTTCTGAGTTGCTTAGTAGTTTCTTTGTAGTGTCGTACAGTTCTCTAATGTCACAACCAATCAATGAAGGAGCCTATATATGCAAAGGAAAAGTTATCTTACAAATCACATTTTCCGTAGAGGTCTCAGCAAATTATTGTAAATAGAGTAATCAAAACAGAAAATTTTTGTCGTCAGGTTCGAAACTGAGTACAAGATAATGAAATTCTTTGAAATAGATTGTATTTAAATATCTCCTGTTGTTCTCCAACTGGATATCTATTTAGTTGGTTTCTGAAGTTGTCATTTTTTCGAAGAGGCTGATAGCTTCATCCCCCATTCCATGGATGGCATAACTATTTATCATGGAAGTCCAAATAGTTAAATCTTTATCTTTGACCCTGTCAAATACTTCTCTTGCTTTCTTGATGCTACCACATTTAGAGTACATGTGTATGAGAGACGTTTGAACTTGTTGGTCCGATTCAAATCCGTTTTCGAAAACGTACTCTTCAATCTCTTGTCCAGTGTTGAGTGATCCCAAATCAGCACAAGCTGATGAAACAATTGCAAGGGTTGCTCCATTAGGTCTAGTTTATGTCCTTATCATCCTTCTAAATCGATTCAATGCTTCTGATGGATAACCTGAACGATCATATCCCGCAATCATCGATGTCCATGATAAAACACTTTTTTCAACAATCACATCAAATATCCTTCTAGCAAATGTAAGGTTACCACAATTTGCATACATAGTTATTAAAAATTTTAAATAGAATCCGCTTCACCATACCCACATTTGAGTACAAGAGAGTGAACCGATGAAGCTAAGAAAAAGTCTCCTAATTAGTAACACAACAAAGTCAATATCAATACTTTGACGTTGCATTTGATTAAATAATTTAAACGCTTCAATGAAACACCCAACCTTCATATAACCCCCCATGATAGTTGTCCAAGAAACTATTGACTTTTCATCCAAAAAATCAAAAACCTTCCTTGCTTCATCCATTTTTCCAAACTGAACATACATACCCATCAATGAGTTAGCTAAAGATACCTCAAAACACAAATCCAAGTTTGATAACACAACAATGTATCGACACACCCTGCCAAAGAAACACAAAAGAATTCAAATCCGAAGAATAACCTGATAAAATCGAAACAAACGTCGACTCACTCGGTTCAAAACCAACAACCAACATCTCTTTCAACAAATTCATTGCCTTGTCCATCACACACACACACGTGAATAAGCCGAAATCACAGTGTTCCACGACACAACACTTCTCTGCGGCATTTCATCAAACACCTTTCTTGCAGATTCAATAATGGAAAACTTTGAGTACATATCAACAAGTGAAGTTTGAATAAAAGTATCAGCTTGGAATCCAAGTCTAAGGACATGTCCATGAAGCATTGTACCGTGAGGAATTGAAAGGAGATTGGTACATGACTTGAAAAGTAAAGGGTATGTGAAAGTGTTGCCATGAACACAAGAGTGTTGCATTAAAGAATATATCTTTGGAAATAGAGAAATTAAAAGTACAACTAAGCCTAATTTTTTTGATCGTATTACCAAAACATATTTGAAATACAAGATGCACAACATATTTGAAGTACAACTAAGCCTTCTTGAGTTTAATAAAGCTTCACTCATTGCTGGATATCTATTTTACAAAATGCATGAATTCATAGATTTTAGAAGCATTTAGTTGATTTGTATATGCAATTTGAAAGCCACAGATATACCTTTCTTTGGGGTTTATATTATTATTCTCACAATTATCATACTTCAAATAGTCAATTCCCTAATATAACAATGAAAATTGATGTTAATTACATTCATATAGTATATAAGCTTGAAATGCATATTATTATTATTATTATTATTATTACCCATGAAGTAAATGTTTTTGCATCTTGCTCTTCATGCCCTAATGATCCAGGCATACTTTTACTGCATGTTTGATTTCTGCAGAGTAATTGTTAGAAGTCAAAATGGTTGACCAATGATGAATATTCTAAAATAAAAAAGTTTTAATTTAAATGTGGTACCCTGCATCAGAATCGATCCCTAACTTTAGACCTTTGCTATGTACATAATCAGCTAGAGCCTTCATTCATGAAGGAAATGTTGATGATTTGGCAACCAAATTACCATGTCACCATATTAAATTGTCAAGTCTAATTATCATAGAAACTGGTTATTAACTTATTATATCCTTTAAAATGTATACTTGCACCCTTAGATTTTAAACTAGAAAGAGGTTGCACCATTACTTGTTTCTTTGATTTTAATTAAGAACTAGGGTCTTTTGTTTCAAGTGACAATGATATCAACTCCTAGAATCATGATTTTAAATTACGCTGTCAACTAATTATCAAATATTTTTTGTATGACATTTAAGATATAATATGATTTTAAGTTAAATATTTTTAATGATCCAACAAATGTGATTAATTGATACTTTATATTGTAAGTGCATATGCATTAAATTTCATGTAGAGAAAATGTGAATTTTGTGCTGTTTAAAAAATTCAGGCTCACAAAATATGAGAACATGTGAAGTTTGTGCTGATTAAAAAAACTTCAGGCTCACTTGAATATTCAAAATTAAGACTATTTTATAAAACTTCAAAATTATTTTGAACCAATTTATGAAGATTCACACTAAGACCACTTATATATTATAACAAAATGTTAATATATATATTACGTGTGAGTCTCGATTAAGTTCACCCCAACAATCATCTAAAAGATAATAAAAATACATCAATACTATTTCATTATAAATGCATTATTAAATTTTATAGAAGAAAAATGAATAGAAATGCAACAATAACAATGATAATATAAACTATACAAAATGTTGTCCAAATAATTAATTAGTTCAAATAAATATTTTAACTTTAATTTTTTAAATCAATTATTTTGAACATATCTTAAAAAATGTGATAGAAAATTACAATAAAATCATATTAAAGATGATTACTTTTTAGTTTTTTATAATGTGGAAGGTAAAACCATCTTGCACCATGCATGAGTTTATCTTCTCTACTATTGAATCATTAAGTCTCGTAATATCTCATTTGACTCAATCATTAAACTTATTAATCCAATGGTCGATAAATTTTTTGTGTAAGATGCAATGCTTGTCTCACTTGTATAACATTATTTGTCTACTTCTAATATATCATTTAATAACTATTATCTACTAATCATCTTTGATTCTTGATTCTAAATTCAAAGAGTAATGTTTATAAAGTTAAAGTACAATTTAATCTTAATTTAATATATCAAATATTAATATATCAAATGTTCATGCGCAAAGCGCGGGCGAATATCTAGTTAACTATAGTGTAGTACATTGTTTTATTGGTACAATTATGATTTCTTTTAAAGTTATTTGGTATTTTTATTTATGTTTAGGTTTTTTTTTGTCAATTTATTTATATTTAGGTTGAATTACACTTTTGATCCCCTTATTTTATCCCATTCATGAAATTAGCTCGATATATCATTTACAATGTGTCATATTTTTAATTTTTAATGATGTGTCAAATAACCTGAAGATATAGATGGCAAAGTTAATGACATTATTTCATTATGTCGAATTAAAAAAAAAAAAAACATTACAACATTTAAAAATAAACATTTTATTATAAAACACAAGTTACAAAATTACAAAAATCAGAGTTGAATCAAAAAATACCCAAGTTAGAAAGTCATGAACCCTAGACACATTTCTTGTAATTTATCCGGTGAATAATTATGTCAGTGGCCAAGGGGATGAGATGAATTAGTATTGGTACGTACATAGTAGACTTAATGTTCCACGTGAAATTTACCAAATTGGTTAAAAGTTTGAGATATAAAAACATCAAATATTTGTGATACCAACATCTCAAGTACTCGTTTGCACGTGGACTAAGATCTCTCAACGCATATGCTAATGTAGTAAATTTGCGAAAGATATCAAAAGGTACAAGATAATTGAAGTAATTGTGGAGCACAATATAAATAATCCAATTATTACTAATGAAAGTACAGTCGGGGGAAATGGGGAGAAGAATTTTCAGCTTGCATGTTTCACTCTCACTCTACTCCAGATGCAACATTCCAATTCACTAGCAACCTTCAATGACGAACAAATTTAACTAAGTTTCAAATAAAGCATCAAAATAACCAGAAAGTAGGGAAGAAAAACATCATTCACTTCACAATCCTAACTATATCACAAAGTGACACAAATCACACAAACCCCTTCAAAAGAAAATAAAATAAAAATTAACATTTTCATAATAGTCTAAAATACAAAATAGAAGTAGACATGAACTATGAAGTATGAATACCTTTGAGGTTAGACGTGTCAGTGTCTGACACACGTACGATACTTAAAATAAGTGTTCCAAAAATAAAACTTATTTTTCATCACTTCGACACACCTTTAACCCCTTGGACACATCTCAAACACAACTACATGGGTTAAAGATGTGTCAAAGCAATTATGATTAATGATGGGGTTAAAAACATGAAATTTAATTACAACAAGTTTATATTTTCGAAAAGTAGATGAATTCATGAAGGTGAAAAACTATCATATATGTATCAGTGTCGATGTCGGTGTCGGTGTTCTATATCTTTTACATTAGCAGTGTCGAAGTGTTGGTCGTGTTAGGTGTCCGTGTCGGAGTCTATACTTAGGCATGAAGACTCAAGATACAAAACCATCTTTCATATTATCCAAATTGATTGCTTCAATTTTAAGCACTTAGTCTACGATTTAACACCACATGTAACCAAAATCTGCAATTCTGCAGAAAATAGAAGCATGCTTCCTACAAGCATTCAAGATCTAAACTCTAAGCTCTGTTCCTCACAACAATTTCATGACCTTTCCAATTCTCAACACTTCTCTTTAACACATATTCTACTCATTACACATAACTTTAAATGCCAAGCTTGTTCCTGTTGGTCTTAGAATAGTCATTCAACCTTAAGTTTTAGTATTCTAAAACATTTAAGCTTTGTAAGATTAGAATTATTATGCAGAAGTATAAGTATTCAAAAGAATTTTTTTTAAGTTACTTGATATGTGAACGATAGTTCACTTTATGACAGAACCACATGAGATAAAAGCATGTTTACTCCACATGAGATAAAATGAGAGTATAAGATATTGGCTAGAGCAAATGCAATACTATTTGTAAAATCCCAACCCAACTATATTTCCATAATAGAACTATAAGTGAGTATATTAGGTGGTTGAACTCTATCATGCATCTCATCGACAAGCTCCAAATCATATGACATTCTCCCAAATTTGCACAAACCATTAATAAGAGAATTATAAGTTACCACTTCAATAATGAATTTTTTGCATTGCATTTCTTTAATCCATTAGAGTGTGGACAAAATTAACTACTTGGTCATTTGAATCTTAAGTATCACAATTAGAGGCAGTGAGCCTTCATCATATTATGTTTCTGAGTCGTGTGTAGAACATGTCTTTAGAATCAGCTTCCAGAGTCGTGACATTTATCATAGTCAAATTTGTTGACTTTATTATGTTTAGTTTACTATTTCATGTTGCGTTAACTTTTTCATGTTATGCTAAATTTTTCATGTGACG
>NC_021167.2:23713272-23715332 GCF_000331145.2 Cicer arietinum
TCTTTAACACATATTCTACTCATTACACATAACTTTAAATGCCAAGCTTGTTCCTGTTGGTCTTAGAATAGTCATTCAACCTTAAGTTTTAGTATTCTAAAACATTTAAGCTTTGTAAGATTAGAATTATTATGCAGAAGTATAAGTATTCAAAAGAATTTTTTTTAAGTTACTTGATATGTGAACGATAGTTCACTTTATGACAGAACCACATGAGATAAAAGCATGTTTACTCCACATGAGATAAAATGAGTGTATAAGATATTGGCTAGAGCAAATGCAATACTATTTGTAAAATCCCAACCCAACTATATTTCCATAATAGAACTATAAGTGAGTATATTAGGTGGTTGAACTCTATCATGCATCTCATCGACAAGCTCCAAATCATATGACATTCTCCCAAATTTGCACAAACCATTAATAAGAGAATTATAAGTTACCACTTCAATAATGAATTTTTTGCATTGCATTTCTTTAATCCATTAGAGTGTGGACAAAATTAACTACTTGGTCATTTGAATCTTAAGTATCACAATTAGAGGCAGTGAGCCTTCATCATATTATGTTTCTGAGTCGTGTGTAGAACATGTCTTTAGAATCAGCTTCCAGAGTCGTGACATTTATCATAGTCAAATTTGTTGACTTTATTATGTTTAGTTTACTATTTCATGTTGCGTTAACTTTTTCATGTTATGCTAAATTTTTCATGTGACGCCGACTTTTTCATCATAGACATTGACTTTCCTCATAGCCAGACACTTTGGTTTTGTTGGAGACAAAGTCTAAAAATCAAAGTCAGAAGTAATGTGAAGTTTAGAGTCAAACTCAATCATCTTTTGGTGTTGAATTACTTGTCAGAGGCAACTTAGTCGAGAAAGAGTAGCGTTGTATATCAGAGTTGCGTTGTTGAAGGAAGCTTATTGGAGCATGTTGCGCTTGACTTTAAATTCCTATCTTCAGAGGTAAAACCTTAGAGGCTGTTATTTTTGAATTTCGAAAGAAACGTTGAAAAAATAATTTATGCTCCCGAAAATATTATTGAGTTAAGTCGCAGACTAGGTGGCTCACTTTAAGACGTTTCGAGGCATTGTCAAAATTGTACAAGGCATACTATCAACCACGAAGTCTCTAGGATAAAATAGCCCGGATACACTATATCGAAGTTTTATTGCACCGTAGAAAATCGTTCTAGAATTACACCCTCAATATGGCAGTTGAATGATTGCCACTCGTAATATGGTAGAAGAAGTGAGAAAGAAAGGGGCAGAAGAGAGAAAAGATGTGGAGAGATTTTGGTGTGATTTTCCAACTGAGAAGAACCCTCTATTTATAGAGAAAATAAGCAACTGGATAAGAGAAAAAAGAGCGATCCATTAGGTATGATACACTAAACGCGCGCTCCAATCTTTAGGTTTTTCACTACAGAAACGTGTGTTCCAATTTGACGAGTGAGTCCACTAAGAAAAGAGAAAATAGCTAGGGTTTGACCAGAGAACTGAGTGTGAAATTGGGGACAAGGAACTGACTAGATCAGATGTTGAATGTTGACTCGATGGAGGAAAATTACGTAATTAACGTATCAATCTATTATATATATTTAAAACAGACTCCCGATGCCACATCATCATATTTTGCCACATCATCGTATTTTGCCACTTCAACATATTTCATCCACATCAGCCAAAAAGATGATGTGTACCTCATGAGAGTACCCCTCCTCTTTCAACAACTTCTCCTCTTCCTTCCACAATTTCTTTAATACCTCCAAAATCTATTTGATAATATTATTTTTTAACAAATTTATAAATTATAAAATTATTTTACAATTATTTATAATAAATTTATAAATTATTTTATAGTATTATTAGTCATTTACCAGTTGTAATTACTTATAAAACTTATAAAATTATAAAATTATTTTACAATTATTTATAATAACTTTATAATTTATAAATTATTTTACAATTTGATAATAACTTATAATTTATATTATCCTCAAATTATTTTATAAGTTATTTTATAATATTTAAAACAGACTTCCTACAATTTGATAATAA
>NC_021167.2:23718201-23733061 GCF_000331145.2 Cicer arietinum
AAAATTGATTTAAAGTATAAGCAAATCTTTAATCTTTATATTTTTTTTTTACAAACTCTTGATGAAATATATTCAATAATTTTTTTTTATAACAACTTCTCATGCTCGCAATTAAAACATCATACTAATAAAACAAATAAATTTAGCTATGCTACAATATAATTCAATATTAATATTTTTTACATCTTATTTTTGGGTTTGTATTTTACATTTTATTTCATCAAATAACTACAAGTACTATTATATGTTGAAAAATAAATTAATAATTAAAGTACAATGAGTCAAACAATTATCCTATATAATAAGTTATCATACGAATTTTACAAAATATTTAAAAAATTAAATTAGATGATTGTGATAAATATGATTTTCCTTCATTTTAATTTTCTTAATCATATTCAATTATTACAAATCAATAAAGTAATATTATAAGATAACTATATTTATAATACATAAAATATTACTTATAAAACTTATAAAATTAATTAATTAATATCTGCGCAGCGCGCGGACCATAATCTAGTGAGAGATAAAAACGCAAGCATTCGTTTAAAATTAAATAAATAAATAATTTATTAATTTTTCATATACTAAAAAATAATACACCACTCAGCTCAAGCCTAAGCCAGGCGCGACCGAGCCGGACAGATGGCGACGGCGGTGTGCGCGCGTGTGGACGTCAATTTTGCATGCGTTCTTCCTCCGTTACAAAATTGGGATATCCGTTGGAGCACATCTCAAATTTCATACCGCCACCTTATAAACACTTCTAGTGTGTGTTATCCCTCATATCCTTATTTCTCAATCCACACCAACACTGGCTCTCATTAATTTCTTCATTATTTTCAACAATCTTCGATTAATATTGTTATCATTTCCAGCAGAGACATATTATTAGAGTCAGATCATTAGGCTCAGATCCTTAGAGGCAAAAGGTAATCAAGTTCTATAGATAAAGGGGTCTTTGGAAATTGGCAAAGGTTGAAGGATGCAGTGGCATTGTTCTTTTTCATTTGGCAAAATGAATATATTGAAAAAACATTTTAAACACAAGAGAGGTTTAGATCAAGAACAAAAGAAAGTGAATTTTTTATTTATCGTATGATTAAAAAATAAACTAGAAACACAAATTAAGTCAATGCATATTACCCATAAGCTATGTCAATGTATATTAAGGGTTGAGAGTACCATTGATTATATCCATAACAAAATTATTTTACATACAATTTGATAAATGTAACGTCTCAAATTTTGTAATAACTTATTTTATTAATGAAATAAAATTTTAAATAATTAATTTAGTATTAAAATTATTTTAGAATATATGTTGATTTTTAAGATTAATTTTCTTTATATATATGTTTTCTTTGATGTGCTAATCTTGTATGTATTAGACTAAATGAGTGATAGAAATAAAAAATATTAAATTTTATTATTTGATATAATTTTCTAAAAATAATAGTATTTTAGTGTACATATTTATATAAAAAAAAAAATTTAGGCGATTTGACGTGTATGTGTACGTTCGTAGTTAATGTGTTATTTTCTTATAGGTTTGACTAATGTTAAGTGTGCACATAATTATATTTAATTATTTCTAAATATATGTTATTTTAATTATTTATTTTACAAATAATTATCTTCATATATATTAGTAATATTGATATTGATTTTCTTTATTTTTATATAGTTGCTATGGTATGACATATTTATTGTGATTTAGTATTTAATATAAATTGTTGGTGTTATATTTATTTATTTTATCATTTTGACTATTCTAAAAAGATGATGTAATTATATTTGATTATTTTGACAAATATGATAATAATAATTATAGTTATTATTTTGCACATGAGAGTTTTGGTTAAAATTATATTTATCTATGTTAAAGAAAAATAATACTATGTTAAAATTAATATTTTGCAGAAAAAGTTTCTAGCATGGATCAGTAAAATAAATTATTTATTTATTAAGAACTTTTAGAAATACTAAAAAATAAATTTTGGACCAGACGACTATTTACACCCATATTTCTTACTTGTGCATATTAATTTGAGCTATTATTAGTTTGATGTTTCTTTTATACACATGTGAGTTGCTCATTACATCCCAGTTTTTGTCTCAGACTGGACTCTCCTTTGTGTGGCTTTATCGACTGTTTTACTCTTCTATCTGCACATCTGTTATCTACCCCTTCCATCTGCAATAAAAAAAGCGGAGCAACCGCAATGCTAAACCCTATTTCTCTCAAATTCACTCCCACCAATTCCTTGTTATTTGAATTGATCCCACCCAAAATCAGCCACTATATTCATTTTTGGCATCAATTTTATCGATCGTGGCTCCATTTCATAAAAAACACATTCATTTCTTTTCTTGGGCGAGCTATTTTTGTTGATCATCACATTTGTCATCTCAAAACATTGGCATAGTTGATGGATTCCTCTCGTCGAAACCTTCAAGAAGCACTACTCATTTACACTTTTCAGCGATGTTGATGTCAGACCATTTTGACGCTTCGACGAGTCGATGAGACTTTTCTGCCGTTTTTTCTTGTTGTTTTAACTTCATTTTACTGCAAAAATTATTATTAAGTATTTAATATGCTCCATGTAATTTATCAGTCGTGTCTCAGTGATTTTTTGAACTCGTCATTTATTTGGACTCGCTCGATGTACGTTGTTTATCCACAATTGCGGCTATAAATTTCCATTAATTTTTGTATTTGATAAAGCTAAGTAAGGTAAAGGGTGAGAGAGCGTTTGAGTTCATGAACATAATATATTGTGAGATGAACGGGAAAACCATATTTCTCAACGATACATCTGAGACTCGCTACGTACGACAATATCCCTTTGAGTAATAAATTAATTAATGTGCAAATATGAAAATTGTGTGATTAAAATATGGAATATATATATATATATATATATATATATATATATATATATATATTTATAAGGTGTTGATTGATTTAATTTCGTTAAATGTGTGATATTTGATATTATTGTGATATTTGATTTCAAATGAATTTGATGCATACGTCCGATTAGAAAAGTTTATGTGATGTGATAATAAAATATGGATGCAATGTATGATTTAAGATTCTTTGATGATGATAACGATGTATGATTTATGATAGTGATGTTATAAATTTGTGATAAGTTTATGTGATAATGATGATTTATGATTGAAGATAGTGATGTTATAAATTTGTAATAAGTTTATGTGATGATGATGATAGTGATGTTATAAATTTATGATAAGTTTATATGATGATGATTGATTGATGATAATGATGTTATAAATTTGTGATAAGCATTTTGAAGTAATCTATGAAATAGTGATGATTTCAACTTGTATAATGCTCTTAATGGACTAGTCTAGGCAAACGAGGAAGAAAATAGATGTTGATAATTTTTTAAATTGAGATTATTTTGTCATCATATAGGTAGGATTTGACAAACCTAGTGATTTTGGGGAAGTACAACTGAATGAGTCTGATCGTGTGGTGGTCTATTGTTGAACCTTAAAGAAAAATTGTTAGACCTTAGAGGTATTGGGGTGGAAAATTCTTATGTGACTTCGAGGTAGCACTCTAAATGCCGGGAGCTACCATGCAACACTTGTTTACCTCGACTGTCGCGTATATGTGTCTCGAGTTGAGTTTATGAGATCTATGAGGACATGACCAATTTTAATTGTTCGTCCACTCGGGTGGTGATATAGTATCAAACCTCCTAACCACGTACTTCAGAGTTAGAATGATACCACATTTTGAAGTGAAGTCTAAACTCATGCATATCGTTGCATTTTCTTGTGATTAAAATGTATCGTATGCAATAATAATTTATCTGAGAAAATTTGATGTTATAGTGATTTTTTTTTCCTTGAATGATTTTGACTTTATAATGTGATATTTTCCTTGAGGAATGTTTGTTATAAAACGGTTTTATTATGATTAATTGTGTGTTTTTCTTACTTACATTATACTACTAATATGTTTTCAAAACTCGGCTCCTTCATTGTTTGGTTGGGTTGACCTTGTGTTTTCAAATCGCAATTATAAAGGTTAATGAGTCTTAAAGTTCAAGTTTGAGAGAAACTTCGCTATGATAATTAATACCGAGAATAAAAGTTGTAAATTGTATTTTACTTTTACCTTTTTTTTTTATTAGAAACAACTTTTTGTATGAAAACTATATAAGAACTAGTAAGCTTATGGAATTAAATTAAGAAATTATAGTTAAGTCGATTTCATTAAGATTGCAATGTTTTAATTGAGAAATAAAATTGAATTGTTATATGTGTATTTAAAAGAACGTGATATCCTAAATTAGTTATAAAAATTTTATTTATTTGGAAATTAATTTTCTTTATCCGTTGCGAATTTTGCTCAAAAAAATTTATTATAAATTGTAATATATGCTATTTTGGGGTTTAGAGTGTCACAATTAGCCTCAATGCTAAAAAATTAACTTGCTCAATAATAAAATTTGCATTCAAAATATGTAAACAAAAAACCGTCTTATTTCTTGATTTTCAAATCGTTCTTTCATCACAAATCAAACTAAATTAATTCTTTGACGCAATACACGATCGCATGGAAAAGACCATCAAATTGGTTAGCGTGATTGATTGCATCCATAAGAAATATATCAGATAGTCCAAATCAATTCAAAACATCATATCACACGAATCCAAAAAGAGGACACGCAAAAAGCAAACAATGAGTTGTTTCAACTTCCCTGCAACTTGTTATACATTGTTGATCTTCAAAAGAAATGATTTCTCATTGGAACAAATTATCATTTGTAGACAACCTATTTTGAAACAGTCTCCTCACAACTAATTATACTTTTTAATGAACCAAAGAATGTCATACTAGGTCTTGAAATGGAGGTGCGGTGACAACTACAACAATTTTCTCTCGCAACACAAAATACATCTCCTTTACTGAATACAATTCTCGTTTCGTATTATTCTACAACCACTTATCTACTAGATTAACCTACAATGAATGTTAGCCAATAAAATTTTACACTACTCCATTAATTCCTTCTCTCACACAAACAACTGCCTTTGTCATCTCCACCCTCGAACATCCTCCAATCGCAACAACTCTAACATAATCTCTACACTTTGCTCTTGTTGCAAGGACAAATGAAATGACCTACTAAATTTCTCACACAAAACCCCACCAACCAACCATGGCTCCTTCTGAAACAAAATATTACTCTCATTCAAATAATTTTAAACAATTGTTTTATCAAACCATTCCTCTTCAATATCAACTCTTCCCGCAAAAATATCATTCACCACACAAACCCCCTCAACCTGTCCCTCTACATCCCTCAATGCTAAACATTTTAATCCAGAGACTTTATAACTCTGTTTTTAACCTCCACGCCATTTAAAGATAAAATTAGAGACTTACGCAAATAGTCTCTCTATAACAATCAATTAAAGATTCAGTCTTTAAAAAAATTTAAACTCATATTTTTTGAAACAACTTATCATTAACTTAACCATATAAGTCTAATCACTTAATTATATATAAAACATTTTCTTACATTTATAATTTATAGAAATTAAATTCATTTTAAATGTAATTGGTATATATAATGATTGTAGAAATAACTTCGATACAAAGCTTGTTTTTTCTCAATTTTATAATGAGAAAAAGTTTTTTATTTTTAGGCAACAAAACTAAATTCTTGTTAAAACAAGGAAATTGACATTGAAGCTTTTCATTGTTCAATCGTTTACTCCATAAGAATCCAAAACCACCACGCACTGAATTTGGCAAGATTTTAGGTTCCATTGTGAAAGCTAAGCATTACTCAATTGCTATTTCCCTTTTTCAACAAATGGAAATTAGGGGAATTCACCCTGACTTTGTAACTTGCAGTCTCTTAATGAATTGTTTCTGCCAATTGGGTCATATCACTTTTGCTTTCTCTGTTTTCTCAAAGATTCTCAAAAGGGGTTATCATCCTGATGTAATAATCTTAAAGGTACTGTTCATAAAGCATTGCACTTTCATGACAAGGTGGTAGCACAAGGATTTCAGTTGGATCAAGTTAGTTACGGGACTTTGATCAATGGGTTATGCAAAGTTGGAGAAACAAGAGCAGCTCTAGAGTTGCTGAGACGAGTTGATGGGAAATTGGTTCCACCTAATGTGGTAATGTACAACACGATTATTGATAGTATGTGCAAAGATAAACTTGTTTCTAATGCATGTGATTTATATTCTGAAATGGTTGTCAAGAGAATTTCTCCTAATGTTGTCACTTACAATGCTTTAATTAGTGGCTTTTGCATCATGGGTCAATTAAAAGAAGCAATTGATTTGTTATGTAAAATGACATTGGAAAACATCAACCCAAATGTGTATACTTTTAATATATTGGTTGATGCTTTTTGTAAGGAAGGGAAGTTAAAAGAAGCTAAAAATGTGTTTCTTGTGATGATGAAAAAAGACATAAAACCTGATATTTTTACTTACAACTCTTTAATAGATGGATATTGCATCGTTAATAAAGTGAACAAGGCTAAGAGTATACTCAACAATATGGCCCAAAGGGGAGTGGCTCCTGACGTTAGGAGCTACACTATCGTGATTAATGGACTCTGTAAGATTAAAATGGTGGATGAAGCCATGAACCTCTTCAAAGAAATGTTGTCCATAAAAATTGTTCTTAATGTTGTAACTTACAGTTCCCTCATTGATGGTTTGTGCAAATCAGGGAGAATTACATATGCTTTGGAGCTATTTGGTGAGATGCATCATACGGGCCAATCACCTGATATATATACTTACAATTCTATATTGGATGCTTTATGCAAAAGCCATGATGTTGACAAGGCAATTGCATTATTGAAAAAATTTAAAGACAATGGTATTCAACCAAATATGTGCACGTAAAATATTCTTCTCAACGGATTGTGTAAAGGTGGAAGAATAGAGGATTCACAAAAGATTTTTGAAGATCTTTTGGTCAAAGGCTACAATCTAGATGTCTATACATATAATGTTATGATCCAAGGGTTTTGTAACAAGGGCTTGTTGGACGAAGCGTTGGATTTGTTATCAAAAATGAAAGACAATGGCTACGTTCCAAGTGCTTTAACTTATGAAATAATTATTTATTCCCTTTCTAAAAAAGATTGTGAATGTGTGTCTCAAATCATCTAACTAAAGTTAGTTAAGCTTTAGTGGTTGTTATAACTACCTTTGGCCAAGTTAGTTATCATAGGTGGTTAGTTAGTTTACTCTTGTATAATATAAATGAAGCTGTAATATGGCAGAAGAAAAAATGTTGTTGTAATAGTGAGAGCTGAAAACTAAGAGAGACTTATGCAATTCATGATTCATAGAAATTCAGAGAGAAATAAAGATTAAAGGGAGAAAAGAAAGATTAAGAGATAGGCTAGTATTGCTGGTTCATAAACAGTGATAGATACTAGGAGATCAATCTTGAGAAAACTTTAATCTTGTAAAGTTCAATCATTCATAGTGGATTAATCTTGCTTGCTTGCTTGTGACGTAGGTCTCATCAATTGAGACCGAACACGTAAATTCTTGGTGTTATTCTTCCCTTATCCTTCTTTATTTTCGTTTGCATTGATAGAAAAAACTGATTTTAGAAAACTGCAGAAAGGAAAACAGGTTTTACAAAACTGCAGAAAACGGAGAACGTTAATCAGT
The DNA here is from genome assembly GCF_000331145.2 of Cicer arietinum. Lineage (NCBI taxonomy): Eukaryota > Viridiplantae > Streptophyta > Magnoliopsida > Fabales > Fabaceae > Cicer > Cicer arietinum. The sequence goes on from NC_021167.2 coordinate 23,725,916, forward strand.
CTCCATTTTCTGGTTTTCTGAACATTCTCCGTTTTCGTTTTTTCTCTGCAATTGTTTGTTTTATGTTTTGTTGGTTAATCTAAGTTGCAGATCCCAATATTGTTTTAACAATTGGCGCCGTCTGTGGGAAAAGGAGTAACAATGGTTGGAACCACAAAATTCGACATTGAAAAATTCAATGGATCAAATGATTTTGGTCTATGAAAGATAAAGATGCATGTTGTTTTGGTACCGCAAGGCATGGTGAATGCGTTGAAGGGTGAATCGGCTCTTCCTGCAACAATGACTGCACGAGAAAAGGAAGAATTGATTGAAAAAGCAAAAGAGCACTATCATCTTGCGCCTTGGAGACAAAGCTTTGAGGGAAGTTGCAAGGGAACCAACTGCAACAGCCTTATGGCTTAAGCTTGAATCTCTCTACATGACTAAATCGGTTTCAAATAGACTCTTCTTGAAACAACAATTGTTCTCATTTAAAATGGATGAAGATAAACCAGTTACAATGCAACTTGCTGATTTTAACAAGATTCTAAATGATTTAGAAAATTTAGAAGTCAAGATAGATGATGAAGACAAAGCTCTGACCTTGCTTAGAGCCTTGCCAAATTCATATGAACATTTCAAGGATGCTATAATGTTTGGAAGAGAACAAACAATTACTCTTGAAGAAGTTCATGCATCTATCTGGACAAAGGAAAGCTATAAAAGAATTGAGTTCAAGAATGGTAATCATGCTGAAATTCTGAATGTGACCAGAGGAAGAATTGAAAGGAAATGATCAAATGGAAATAAACAAAGGTCCAATTCAAAGTCAAAATCTGAAGGGAAGTATAGATGCTTTCATTGTCACAAGAAGGGACATTTCAAGAAAGATTGCCCAGAAAGAAATGAATCAAGAAACTCTCAAGATTCAGGAAATGCTGCACTTGTTGATGCTGGTTATGAAGTTTCAGAGGCATTGATGATTTCAAATTCTGAAGGTGAAAAGAACTGGGTATTAGACTCAGGTTGTACTTTCCACATGTGTCCAAGAAAGGATTATTTTACGGTGGAGTCGTTCTTCTTGGCAACAACAAAACATGTAAAGTCCAAGGCAAAGGAACAATCAGATTCAGAATGTTCAATGGCAAGGAGTTACTGCTCAATGATGTAAGGTACATACCTGAATTAAAAAGAAATTTAATTTCTGTTGGTGTGTTTGACATTTTAGGATATTCCACAAACATAAAGAATGGTATTATGACTATTATTAATAAAGATGATATCATTGTTAAAGGCATTAAAAGAAATGGTTTGTGTATTTTACAAGGTTCTACTATAATTGCACAAGCTTCAGTTGCTAGCTCTAATTTGCACTCATCTTCTAGAATATGGCATATGAGGTTAGGACATGTAAGTGAAAGAGGCTTAATTGAGTTATCAAAACAAAATTTGCTTAATGGTGACAAAATTGAAAAATTGGAATTTTGCGATTATTGTATTCTAGGAAAGTCTAAGAGGGGCAGTTTTGGTGTTGGCCAACAAAACACCTCTAGACCTTTTGAATATGCTCATTCTGATTTGTGGGGTCCTTCAAGGACAAAAACTCATGCTGGTTGTTCTTACTTCTTAACTATAATTGATGATTATTCTAGGAAAGTATGGATCTATATCATTAAAAATAAAAGTGACACTTTTATGAAATTTAAAGAATGGCATATGCAAATTGGAACTCAAAAGGAAACTAAGCTGAAATGTTTAAGAACTGACAATGGCCTGGAGTATCTTTCAGAGCAGTTTAATAAGTTTTGCAGGGACTTGGGTATTCAATGACATAGAACAGTTGTAGGCACCCCTCAACAAAATGGTATTGCTGAAAGGATGAACAGAACAATCTTGGAAAGAGTTAGATGTATGATCTTGAGTGCAGGACTGCCTAAAACATTTTGGGGAGAAGCTGCAGTTGCATCAGTGTATTTGATAAATAGATGCCCTTCATTAGCTATTGGATTTAAGACACCAATTGAGATGTGGAATGGCAAACCAACAGACTACTCAAATCTGAAGGTATTTGGTTCCTTAGCATTTGCTCATACAAGGCAAGATAAGTTGGATCCTAGAGCAATCAAATGTGTTTTCATTGGTTATCCTAAAGGAATAAAAGGTTACAAGTTGTGGAGAATTGACCAAGGTGTGCCCAAGTTCATCATATCAAGAGATATAGTGTTTGATGAAACAAGAATGCCCATGATTGACAAAGAACATTCTTCGTTTCAGTTCTGCAGAAACGCAGAACATTCTCTGTTTCAGAATTGCAGAAATGAAGAACATTGCAGAAACGCAGAACATTCTTCGTTTCAGTTCTGCAGAAACGCAAAACATTCTCCGTTTGAATTATGCAGAAATGAAGAACATTGCAGAAACGCAGAACGTTCTCCATTTAACAGTGCTTCAAACAACAATGAAGAGAATGCTCAGTTTGAGGTGGAGTCACCTGGAGATCAAGAGAGTAATCATGAAGATATTATTGATACGTCACTTGATGATAATGCTGCAACAGAAACAGATTTGGCCAATTACAACTTGGTAAGGGATAGAGAAAGAAGGGTTATCAAGCCTCCAACCAGATATGGTGAAGCAGATTTAATTTGTTATGTTTTAAGTGTTGCTGAAGATCTTCAAAGAGATGAACCAAGCAACTACATGGAAGTCATTAATAGTGAAGACAAAGGAGCTTGGATGATAGCAATGAATGAAAAGATGCAATCACTAGAAAAGAATCAAACCCGAGTTTTGGTTGACATTCCTAAGAGTCAAAGGGTAATTGAATCAAAATGGGTGTTCAAGAGAAAGGAAGGCATTCAAGGTAAAGAGAAGATAAGGTTCAAAGCAAGATTAGTTGCAAAGGTATTTTCTCAACTTGAAGGAATTGATTTCAATGAAGTATTTGCACCTGTTGTAAAACATTGTTCAATCAGAATTCTGCTTTCAATTGTAACTCAACAAGACTTGGAATTAGAGCAGTTGGATGTCAAAACAGCATTTCTACATGGTGATCTGGAAGAAACCATTTATATGCAGCAACCTGAAGGAGTCGCTAAAGGCAGAAACAAGGTTTGTCTTTTTAAAAAATCATTGTATGGCCTAAAGCAAAGTCCTAGACAATGGTACAGGAAGTTTGATGATGTCATGATTAGATCTGGTTTCCAAAGATGTAGTTTTGACAGTTGTGTTTACACTCTGAAAGAGAAAAATCAAGAACGTTCTCCAGCTCAAGAACGTTCTCTAGTTTTTCAGAAAAGTCAAGAATGTTCTCCAATTTATCTATTACTCAATGTGGATGATATTCTTCTTGCATGTTCAAGTAAAGACCAGATTAAAAGGCTCAAAGCTGATCTTAGAAATGAGTTTGAGATGAAAGAACTTGGAGAGGCCAAAAGGATCTTAGGAATGGATATAAAAAGAAATAGAATGAAAGGAGAACTATTTCTTTCTCAAGTTGCCTATCTGAAGAAAGTTGTCACTAAATATAGAATGCATGAGGCAAGACAAGTTACTACTCCTCTGGGACAAAATTACAAATTGTCTATGCAAGACTCACCTAAGACTGATGAGGAAAGACAAAGAATGAGTACCATTCCTTATGTTAGTGGAGTTGGCAGCATAATGTATGGAATGATATGTAGCAGGCCAGATTTGGCGTATGCTGTGAATGTTGTTAGCAGGTTTATGACAAATCCAGGAGCACTGCATTGGTCAGCACTTAAGTGGATTATGAGGTACTTAAATGGCTCACTAACAACAAGTTTAAAATTCAAAAAGACTCATCATGACAAGGTACCAATCAAAGGATATGTGGAATCGGATTATGCTGGAAACACGGACACTAGAAAATCAATTTCTGGTTATGTTTTCACTCTATATGGGACTGCGGTAAGTTGGAGAGCAATTACACAATCGGTGGTAGCACTTTCTACAACTCAAGCTGAATTCATTGCGCTTACTGAAGGGGTTAAAAAAGCTTTATGGATGAAAGGAATTATTGGTGAACTAGGAATAAATCAGAATTGTGTTTCAATTTATTGTGATAGTCAAAGTGCTATACCCTTATCCAAGCATCAAGTGTATCATAATAATTCTAAACATATTGATGTTAAGTATCACTTCATAAGAGATGTGATCGATTCAAAGCATGTTTCAGTTGAGAAGATTGCAATCGGGGATAACCTAGCTGATGCATTCACCAAATCACTTTCACAAGCTAAGTTCAAGCATTGCTTGGACATAGTTGGCTTCAACAAAGAGTAAAGATGAAGCAATGGCAGCAAGATCAAAGATTGAATTATTCTGATATTGAGTCAAGGTGGAGAATCGTGAATGTGTGTCTCAAATCATCTAACTAAAGTTAGTTAAGCTTTAGTGGTTGTTATAACTACCTTTGGCCAAGTTAGTTATCATAGGTGGTTAGTTAGTTTACTCTTGTATAATATAAATGAAGCTGTAATATGGCAGAAGAAAAAATGTTGTTGTAATAGTGAGAGCTGAAAACTAAGAGAGACTTATGAAATTTATGATTCATAGAAATTCAGAGAGAAAGAAAGATTAAAGGGAGAAAAGAAAGATTGAGAGATATGCTAGTATTGCTGGTTCATAAACAGTGATAGATACTAGGAGATCAATCTTGAGAAGGCTTTAATCTTGTAAAGTTCAATCATTCACAGTGGATTAATCTTGCTTGCTTGCCCGTGACGTAGGTCTCATCAATTGAGACCGAACACGTAAATTCTTGGTGTTATTCTTCCCTTATCCTTCTTTATTTTCGTTTGCATTGATAGAAAAAACTGATTTTAGAAAACTGCAGAACGGGAAAACAGGTTTTGCTCAAAGGCTACGATCTAGATGTTTGTACATGGACCGTTATGATCCAAGGGTTTTGTAACAAGGGCTTGTTGGACGCAGCGTTGGATTTGTTCTCAAAAATGAAAGACAATGGCTGCATTCCAAATTCTTTAACTTACGAAATAATTATTCTTTCTCTGTTCAAAAGTGATGAAAATGAAAAAGCGAAGAAACTTCTTCGAGAAATGATTGTGAGAGGTCTTCTTTAAGACCGAAAGTAGGTAAGATATTTTTCTATTTAAACATTATTATTTTGAATCAATGTTTCAACATTATTTTATCATTTCAATCAATTCTTATTGATTCATTGCTGCCATTCCTGATATACTGTTTTGGAATCTTTACAAATACAAAGGTAGAATACATGTGAAATCTGATGGGGTTGATGTATATAAGTTTGCTTGTTTAGGCCTAAAATCAAGGTCCATAATATTTAGGGGAAAATGGTTAGTTAGCTAGAGAAGTAGAACATTGTGAATACTGATTGTAAAATTCACAATACTAGTATTTATAGTTCCTTTTTTCAATTGTTTTTTTATCCCGTATCCTCTAAATCGGTTACATGTTAAATGAACATCATTTAGATTCACAGTATTTATAATTTGGAAGGTATGTCGTATTGAGATCAAATGGTCCTCATTGTATAGATTACAATGAAAACCATATTAGAGATATAACTTATATTCATTTGTTTCTGCATTTCCTGTTGACAAATAAATTTCCAATTGATTTCTGTTTCCTTTTACGGAACCTCGAATGATTGCCAATGCATTTGTGGTAGTCCTGTCTTCTGTTGTTTGTCTCCTTTTTTGTCTAAATATATTGAGAACTTAGTTCGGACTCAGGACATACATCTAACAAGCATGTGAGTTTAATTCAGCAGATATTTTTCAAGAAACTGATGATTGTGTTGAATGCTGCAAATTTCAATATAAGTAGTCAAAATCTCAAAACATTATAGGTATCTTCAATGCTATGAATTCATGGGATTGTAAAGAACAATAAGTCAAACTATGTTTCTCACCTCCCATAAATCTCTTGCATCAACCGAAGTTCCTGGTTCCGGACTTAGGTCTAATCCTGCCTTGATTTACTGAAATGGTTTTAAAGGGAATTTCTCCTAATGTTGTCACTTATAGTACTCTAATTGGTGGTTTCTGCATTATGGGTCAATTGAAAGATGCAATTGATATGTTTAATAAAATGACATTGGGAAACAAATGGAATTCCATATATAGTTACAAAAAAGTATCTATTATCTATTATATATATTTAAAACAGACTCTCATGTCAACTCTCATGCCACTTCATAATATTTCTTCCACATGTGTAAACATATCTCACCTCAACAAAAAAGCTTATGTGTACGCCTTAGAGAGTTCTCTTGTGTTTTTATGTTTCACCTCATTTTTTCTAATTAGTTTTTAAATAGTTTTTTTCCTAATTTTTTTATTGACTTCCTCCAACAATTTCTTCTTCCCTCTTGTGTATGTCCCAGTCATTTGCCATCCTTGCAAAATCATCTTCTTCTTCGAAATTGCCGACTCTACTCCAAAGGTACACTGAAAGAGGTATAGGTTGGTTCGTTTCAACAAAAAAAATTCTTCTCTTTGTCTATTTCTAATTTTGGTGTCATGTTCACCTCATTTTTTTCTACTTAGTTTCTAAATAATTTTTTCCTCTTTTAATTCCTCTAATTCCTAATTTTTTTAATGACTTTCCAGTCATTCGCCATCCTCGCAAAATCATCTTCTTCTTCGAAATTGTCGACTCTTCTCCAAAGATACACTGAAAGAGGTATAGGTTGGTTCGTTGCAACAAAAAAAATTCTTCTCTTTGTCTATTTCTAATTTTGGTGCCATGTTCACCTCATTTTTTTCTACTTAATTTCTAAATAATTTTTTCTCTTTTAATTCCTCTAATCCCTAATTTTTTTAATGACTTCTCAGTCATTCGCCATCCTCGCAAAATCATCTTATTCTTCCAAATTGCCCACTCTACTCCAAAGATACACTGAAAGAGGTATAGGTTAGCCAAAGATACACTGAAAGAGGTATAGGTTGGTTCATTGCAACAACAAAAATTATTCTCTTTGTCTTTTTCTAATTTTGCTGTCATAAATTCAATTATATTCTATACAATCTTTGAAATCAATTTGGCTCATAGTGACTTAATGTTATGTATAGTTTCTTACATGAAATTCTATCACTGCGACTATCTAGGAAATCCAAGATTTAAAACAGACTCTCATGTCAACTCTCATGCCAC
>NC_021167.2:23733078-23735217 GCF_000331145.2 Cicer arietinum
CTCGCAAAATCATCTTCTTCTTCGAAATTGTCGACTCTTCTCCAAAGATACACTGAAAGAGGTATAGGTTGGTTCGTTGCAACAAAAAAAATTATTCTCTTTGTCTTTTTCTAATTTTGTTGTCATAAATTCAATTATATTCTATACAATCTTTGAAATCAATTTGGCTCATAGTGACTTAATGCTATGTATAGTTTCTTACATGAAATTCTATCACTGCGACTATCTTGGAAATCCAAGTTGGGATGGGACTGGCCGGCAAATTTCACTACCCATCATACCCAGAGCAAAATGGTACATGAAAAATTCAAAGAATTAGTGTTTTTCAATGTTATGACAAGGTATATTTATACATCAATATTTTTTCCATCTCTCTTCTAAACTCTTTTCCTTCTTTAGTTGTTTTTAAGTGTCACTTTGCTTTGTGTGTCTCATATTCTTAGTTTTACTTCAATGTAGTATATGTTGAGTAGCTTACAAATTGCAGTTGAAAAAGTTTGACTCAAATAATTTTAAGCATGTTTAAAAGATGTCTGACATTGAATTGAATTGAGTAAATTAGATCATTTTAAATTTCAGAACACAAATCTGAATGTATTATAGAAATTTTTCAAACGTTAAATCGATCTTCTTTGTGGTAATTGTGAATTTTTTTTTATTTTAAATCGGATTTATTAGAATTTTAATTTAGAAACATTCAAACTATTATTAATATTGACAAATGAATCATAATCATTAACATTTTGTTTACAAATTATTAACTGTCAAACAATTATAAGTATACAAATAATTACAAATAAATTACTTTAATTTCATCTATTATATATATTTAAATATTTTTATTTGACTTTTTACTTTGAATATTGGTAAATATATATAATATATAAATATTTAGAAATGATGGACAAAGTCATGTCTCTTTTAATTTTAGTCAGTTTTATTTTACTGAAACTAATTAAATTTAATTTGTTGTTTTATAATGTTAATTGACATGAAATTAAAGCAATTTATTTGCAATTATTTGTATTTGATGTATACTTATAATTGTTTGACAATTAATATTTTGTAACCGAATTTTTATAAATTTTAGATTTCGATTTTGAAACCAAAATGTTAATGATTATGATTACTCAATTAATATTAATTTAAGAAATAATGTTTGTAAATTAAAATTATAATATATCCGATTTAAAGTTAAAAAAAATCAAAATTACCACAAAGATCGATTATTAAAATGATAGTGAGAGAAAAAAATAATATTTGTATTTGATTTTTTACTTTGAATATTGGTAAATATATATAATATATAAATATTTAGAAATGATGGACAAAGCCATTTCTCTTTGAATTTTGGTTAGTTTTATTGTACTGAAACTAATTATATTTAATTTGTTGTTTTATAATGTTAATTGACATGAAATTAAAGCAATTTATTTGCAATTATTTGTATTTGATGTATACTTATAATTGTTTGACAATTAATATTTTGTAACCGAATTTTTATAAATTTTAGATTTCGATTTTGAAACCAAAATGTTAATGATTATGATTACTCAATTAATATTAATTTAAGAAATAATGTTTGTAAATTAAAATTATAATATATCCGATTTAAAGTTAAAAAAAATCAAAATTACCACAAAGATCGATCATTAAAATGATAGTGAGAGAAAAAAATAATATTTGTATTTGATTTTTTACTTTGACTATTGGTAAATATATATAATATATAAATATTTAGAAATGATGGAAAAAAACTATTTCTCTTTGAATTTTGGTTAGTTTTATTGTACTGAAACTAATTATATTTAATTTGTTGTTTTATAGTTTTAATTGATATGAAATTAAAGTAATTCATTTACAATTATTTATATTTGATGTATACTTGTAATTATTAGAATTGTTATAAATTTTAGATTTCGGTTTACAAATCAAAATATTAATGATTATGATTATTCAATTAATATTAATAATAGTTTGAATGTTTGTAAATTATTAAAATTCTAACATATCCGATTTAAAGTAAAAAAAATTCACAATTACCACAAAGATCGATAAGTAAAATGATCGAAAGAGAGAACAAAAAATGTTTGTATTTAATTTTCTACTTTGAATATTGGTAAATATATATAATATATA